>NW_008240221.1:532618-576462 GCF_000691975.1 Corvus brachyrhynchos
TACGTCTCCCTTCCCGACACCATCTCATGTCATGCAAAAGAACAAGATGTGATAACATGGAAATATCTACCTACAGTTGTCACGACATTTTTCTGTTTCACTCCTTCATTATTGCCAACAAAATTACAGAATTTGGCATGGGTTTAGTTGTGGATACTGATTAAGTATCACTTAAGGATGAGACAAGGACTGTGTTTGGAGGAGGCCCTAATTAGGGGTGATATGCCAGTATTGATCCTTGTCTCTTTCACAGCTGTCCAGGACACTTACCACTTACTAGACTATTACAAGACTTTCCATAATAATAAATTAAATTGTTCCAATATTCTTTGCCACAGTTATTTCTTTGATCAGCAGTTTTATAAAATATCGCAGAATGCTTGGCAGGATTTTGCATTGGGCAAATAGCTATTTCTCAAAAACCTATCAGGCCTGGATCAGAATTGTTATGGGCCAATAAAGTCTGCTTCATTGGGTTTCTTGGCTTCATGGCAAAGATGATTCCTCATCCCATGGCTGTGGGTTTCTCTAAGGTCTCTCTCACCTAGAGAGAGGATTTGTCTTTCTTGAAATCAAGAGGAGGAGTTTTGGATTTTTGAGCTGGGTCAAAAAGTTAAGATTTAATATGAGACTATTTTTTAGCCTGTTACAGAATAATTATGGCATCAACTCTTGGGTATTGTCATTAAGGATTCTATGGATCTAAGTTCATTATCCATCCCAGTGTTAAGCTGGGCTTGTAGGACCTTTTTAAATAAGATTCACTGCTGCTAGGAAAACTCCTCAGGACATTTTTTGGTAAAACAGACCCTTTTCAAAGTTTTTCTATTTGATACTTATACCAAATGATCAGAATATTCTGAATTTGCAAAGCTTACAGTGTAATTAAAAATCTTTAAGAGTGTTTCCTTTGATATTAATTTTGTGGTTGTTCTGGAATGAGCTTTTTGTCTTTTGGAGGTTGCCTATGCCATAATCAGCAAGGTCAACATATGAATTTTTATTTATGTACAAGAGGTCTCCAGTATCATTCAGCAATGTCAATCATAAAACAAATTGTTATTAATAATAAAGTCTTGCTGACTGTTTGCTGTACATTGTTCTGCTGTTGTGCATTTTGAGGGTTGTTTATTATTTAGAGATTTAGTGTAATTCACTGACTGAAATAATCAACCTCCTGTTGATGGAACTGTTGAGCTGTCCAGAACTTTATTAGAGAATTTTCTAGGTCTAGAAAGTATAAGGCTTTTAAAGTTAAAAATAAAATCTAGGCTTTATTAAAATAAGTAGTAAAATACTTAATATTTTAAGTTTAAAAATTTTATTGATTCTGTCAAAAGTATTATAAAAGGATTTATTAGCAACTCCTACCTGTACCACTGAAAATGAGTTCTTGCTTTAGGTTTAATGTCAGCTAACATGGTGATTTCCTGAGTTGTTGCTGGCTCTCCAAAATCCACTGTGATCCTTACAAAGTTTATTTCCCTTACCCTGGAGTCTTACCTGGTTTTTTTGTGCTACCCTCAGGGGCATCTCAGTCTCCTTTGTGAACTGCAGACTCATATCCTTGCCATCTCTATGTCTCTGTGACCCCTTCTCATTTTGCAGGGTATGTTGTGTGGTTTTTTTCCTCTGAGCATACTCAGCTATTGCTGAGGTAAAAATCAGGCAGAGATCTTTTCCTCTCCCACGGGATCCTTCCTAACCCAACCTTCCCAAAAGAACAAGAATGCCAAAGCTGAGAATAAGCAAATTAAACATATGATGCCTGTCATAGGGTAGGTTTGCATTTCTCTTAGGCCGATTGTCTTAAGATTTGTGTGGGATCACACATCTAGGCAGTAACAATTGCTGGAAACGTCACAACACAGCAAATGCCTCTTTTCATGGTATCAGTACCCAGCAGGAAGCTGTAGCTCAGCTGGTCAGAGCATGGTGCTAATAACACCAAGGTTGTGGATTTGATCCCTGTACAGGCCATTCACTTGACAGCTTGTGGGTCCCTTCTAACTTGGAATATTTTATGATTTCTGTGATTATGGCCATGGAGCGGGGAGTAGCAGATGTTTTATTTAACATAAACACTTTGATAGTCTTTCTCGAAGTAATGTTCCAGAGTTTGGACTGGTACCTTACACTTGATTTGAAGTCTCATCTACTTAGGCAAGGGCTGCAGTAGCAGATAGTATATGATCATGTTGTGTTTTGTTCTAAGAACAGGAAGGAGCAGCTCTGATTGCTCTAGGGCTGTCGTGTGGGAAGGCAAACAGAGTTCCTTGGAGAGATGAGGGCACTGCACCTTCCATGCAAGTAAGCTGAGTATTTGCAATGGGAACATCTAAAATGCTGAATGAGGTCATGAAGGAGTAGTCCATGAGTAAGTGAGGCAGAAACAGCAGGGAACGGACTAAAAGACTTGTGAACTTGTTTGCAGTCAAGTTCATGGACTTGGAGGTGGCATGGCCTGAGACAGGCTGTGTAGCTAGGAATACACAGAAAATGAAAGAAAGCTGCTGATAAGTAAATCTTCTGGGATGCTGTGGAAGGAGGGAAATTTCTTTCTTAACCTTTTATTCCTAGCTTTGCCATGAGATTGATGTAAGTTTTCTCTACTTAAAATTAATCAATTATTCAAATGTATTATTTTGTGTTATGGTAAAGCCTGGATTTAAAGATTTTTAAATACCTGAATTCATGTCTTTTGATATGCTCAAATTGCTGAATAGGTGGGATAATTCCGCTTTCAGAATCTGATTGATTGATGGACTTGTGATAGTTGTCTACTGCTGCAGACAGTCAGATTTCCCAGCAGGAAGACTCTTCAGTGGAGAATTTAATGCCAACTTCTTTGCTTCTTTTTTTTTCATTAAAATTTTCTTCTGTTCCATCAAGTCACTGTAGTTGTCTATGACTAAGAACATAAATTTTTTTGGCTACTGTACATATATAGGAGCTACAAAACATTATAGTTACTAGAGCAGGTGCTTGGTTTAGACCCATAGAAATAAAGCATAATGACTCCTTCTGCTGACATGACCTAGTATTGTACAGAAAGGACTCCAAACAAAAACATGCTGAAACTCCAGAACTGAGGCTATAATTCTGAGACCCCAGCATTGAACTGACAGGTCTGTAATGGAGAAAATGCACTTTTCTTGAATTAAGTTCCATTTTGCTAAATTTTCCAGGTGTTGATGTATGGAAAAGAAACATACAAAAATATATGACTAAGAATGGCTTTTTGACTACTGTGGTGTTAGACTTGACAGACTTATTAATGTGAGATGATTTACAGGCAATTTCAGGTGAATTCTTCAGACGGAAAAAAGAATTTTCAGTGATGATGAATATAATGCTGTGCAATTGATTTTGTGTGCATTATTGATAAGACCAAGTGCTGTCTGACAGTAATTGCATATTATTGGTGCTATTTGTTAACATTTTACATTTAAGCAGAAACTACACAGTGATGTGACTCTATGCTATTTCCATTATTATACACTGCAAATGTATTAAGCTTTCCTGGAATCACTTTTAACTACTAAAGTAGGATCATGATGCATAACTGCTAAAAGAAGAGATATTTTGAAGAATATATCTGTCTAGTCTTAGCATATTGACATGGTATCAACAGTTCAGGGTGATTGTTTGCTTTCAATTTCTGAATTTGAGAAGGAGCATCTTACTTTAAAATAACTGGCATTTTAAGGAAAAAATACATCCATTAATAAAGTATATGTATGTCCAGTTAGTACTTGCCTTAGAGTTTTCTATTATCTTTGTTTATAAATACAGTCTATGGTTGTACTCTAAGGTGAGACTTCCAAGACTTGATAGAAAATTTGTTCTTTAAATTATTAAATGCATTTTGTGTAACTGAACTTGTTACTTGGTTTTGAATATCTCATTCTCAGTGAAAAAGGCTTAATTCTGCAAAAAATTAGTCATACAAATAGTTCCCATGAGCACAGCCCCTCTAAGATGACATCTAGATACCTTTTTTCTTTCTAGATATTAAGTATAGCACATGGATATTTTATTTCTAAAATACAACTAGTATTTCTGTCTTGGTTTGGTGAATCACATTAAAAAATCTTCCTGTGTTTTACAGATGGAATAGATTTTGTCTGATATATACATATATTTTTAACATTAGCAGTTATTTTTCTTGATCTGATTTCCAGGTTCCCCTGGACCATCCAGTGATCACAGCAGTGGAACTTCATCACCTCTCTTTGACAGTGGCTTACATTTAAATGGAAACTCAACTAACACGGTATGCAAATGAATAATAAAAGCATGGTGTAAGCTCTGTAAGTTCTTTTCCTTTTCTGAACTTCAAAATGATAGAGTAAGACTACCCTAGTTTTGTTCTTGTTGTTTGCTTTGATTGATTTTTAAGTGCTTATACTGTAAAATTCCGTACTTACAAAGTCGACAACACATGGCCCTGAACTGCTACGTTTTTACTCTGAGACAGCTGAGAAGCTTGGAAGAGTGAACACAGTAATATTTAATCATTGTTTAGACATGAATTCATGTAATACTTTTGTCATACTTTGTTGTAATATTGTACTGATTAATTTAATCCAGCTAGAGATGCTGAAATGCAGGTGGAATTAAGAAAATAATGTAAAGTTAAATTCTTGAAGCAAACTTTTTTAGTAGGAAAGATAGGGAGAAAAAGAGAAAGAAATGAAAGAGGAAAAATGTCACTTTCTTTAAACCAGAGGATATTCAGTTTTTTTTTCTGCAGTGAGCAACTGTGATTAAATTAATTGCAGCATTGTGGGGAAAGAAAAGAAGTTCCTTTCCCCAGGAAAAATGGTAGTCACCAAAGCCAAAGAAGACAGGATGTCTTAGTAGGCAAGAGTACTGTCCTTTCAGTAATGAAGATTGAAGATGTAAATACTAGCTGTACAAGGACGTGGACCTTCATGCTCAAAACCTGTTTGACACCTAACAAATCTCAGCTCTAGTTTTTCAGTTGGATATAAAATTACACAGAAAGTGAAACATTTGGAAGAAACATAAAGATTTCAGTTATAGGCTAGCTGTGTTGAAATTAGTTAGAATAGGAAGGAATTTGGGCCCAGCTAGAGTTAATTAAAATAGTTAAGAGAGCTGGACCTGAAATGGGTTTTAAGATGTTAGTAACTGATTACCAAATAACTGATGATCTGTCATTTGTACGTTTGCTTAGCTGTGCTTAGAACGAGGAATAGAAACATTGATAAGTTGGTGTAGGGAACAAGGACAATTACCAATTTCCTCCCTTGGTGGGTACCCGTTCAAAAGTCATGCAAGAGGAAACTTAAGAGGTCACTAAAGTAATTAGGATTGTTAAAGTTCAGAGAGGTGAAAAGGTCAAAATGAGGAAGATGAGTTACTTCATCTTTTTAAGACCACTGACCCAATTCAAGACCACCGACTCAATTCAGAACACACACTATGCATGCTTAATGACATTTAAGCTCATTTCCATACAAAGCGGAGAATGGGAGGTGTTAATGTTATGAATATGTATTTGTATTTTGGATATTCATAATTTTTGTAAATAAAAAGCTTTGGTTTTGCTCGGATCGGGGCCTTGCATCTTAGGGAGCTATCCCACGCAGTGCCTGGCCACAAATAAAACATGCACTTTCTAACTCTAAACTGTTAGAGAGTTTTTGTCCGTCTCAGTTGGATATCGATATTAGATTGCTCTTCATATTTTGGTGAATCAAAAGAATACCCAGTGAATGAACAGAAGGCTTCTCTGTTTTTGCTTTCTTTCTTAGACAGTGATGTGTCTGATGCTTACTGTACTTCTCTCAAGCTTTGCATTCTCTGAGCACTATCTCTCTATACTACTCCTTAAAGCTTGTTTCCATCTGTTAAAAATATATTCATATATGATAATAAAAATGCATTATGTACAATAAATAAATAAATAGAAATATGCTTTTCTGTGCTGATACCTGTACCGTAGTGTTTGGTGTCCAAACTGGTCATAGATACAAAAGGTTTCATGTTTATTTATTTGCAGTTATCCAGATGATTATTACCTTTAATTACTTGTACTGTTGTCTTACTAAACAATCCAAATCTGTCCTCAGGGTCCAGCATTCTGAAATGTCTGTCTGCCAGGTGCTCTGGAGGCAAAGAAAGTCCTTTCTGCAAAGAGCTTACATTATGAGAAGAGGGCTATGGCCAGTGATTGCATTAGCACATTTTACTAAATTAATGCCTACTAAATGCTAGAATTAGTATGTCATGATAATTTTTAATAATCATTATGACTACTGTGGGAATTAGACACTTTGAACTTTTCATATTATACAAATATAAATAAGTGGCTGGAATTTTGTAGACTTGTAGCAGAGTAATTAAGAGTTAGTTGCCAAGACAGCACACAAAAGACTGGGTATAAGCTTGAAATATAAGCAGAAAAACACAAAGTAAAAAATGGTGTAATTGTAAGGTACTTGGTTGCTTTTATACAGCACTTAATTTTTCTGAAGCCTGACATAAAGTCACATGAAGACCCATGTATGCAACAGACACTATGACCTAGAAGTGGAATAAATCTCTTGATCTGAAAATCTATTATTCTCTCGCGGAGTATGAAAGCAAAGTAACTTTGAATTGACTTCCAGTTCACAGTGTATCATTTGGTTATGTAAATTCATAAAATGATTAACGTAATAAATACAAAAAAATATCTCCCTTAGAGGTACACAGTGGTTACTCTCGTGAAAGTAATCATCACCATGTCTTCCATTTTTTGCTGAAGAGAAAGGTAAAATAGATGGACGCAGCCAGCTGCACTTTGTTTGGACTGCTGCTGTGCTGAGGACCTTTATGAAATGAGATAAACACACTGCAGATAATTTTTCCTCAATTATTAAAATATGAAGTGACTATTTCTTTTTCACCTCAGTAAAAAATAGTCCAGACTTCTTGTTTCTGATTATACCTCTCAGAAATCATAACAATAGAAGCTGGAAAAAAACTTTTAAATAACACCTTCCTACTTCACTACAATAGAATTGTCAGGAAAATTTTTTAGACTGAGATGTTTGGTTAGATTTAGCTGTGTTTTTCTAATTCTGATTAGAGTTGATTGGGACTTTCACTATGACATTAATGAAGTAAATGAAAGCTATCTTTAAAAGTCTTATCTTTAATTAATCCCCACTGTCACTGCTAATCTTTTCAGCAGTTATTTCTTCTCGTATTTAACATTTGATCATCTTGATCATTTCTTCTACACAGAAATTTCCCAGTGAAGTTTAAGTCACATATGGGTTGAGTTTTGATCTGATTTTTTGTTTGTTTTTTTTTTACTTAGAGTCTTAACAAAAGCTGATGAAGGAATATAGCATTGGAAATACAAAGAAAGTCTTACTGGTTGCTAAATAGATGAATACTGAACAATATTTGCTGCTTTATGGCATCTAGTACTAGTTTAAAAAATGTTCACTTAAACCATTGAAAATTAATCTGAAATTCACACACCTTCAAAGAAGATGAGTTCAACTTTTTAAGTGGGGCTCAACTAAATCCAAGTCTGTTTTCACTGGAAAAGAAGTGAAAGACCAATACAGGTCAGAAAAAGCTTACGGCAACTTATCTTTGAGAAAAAAAGTGCAGCAGGATCACAATGGAACTAGTATACCAAGTAGAAAACAGTAACTTGTATTTGTGAGGTATCTGGTTTCAGTTCTTAATTATGCATATTTTCCCCATACACAGCTCTTTCATGTGAATAGTTTGTTTTTTACAGTTCTTATGAATTTGCTCGTTTTGAGTTTGCAGTAGCAGGGAACAGAAAAATGCTTCGGAAATATAGCCAAATTTTTTATTTTTTATTAATTATTCCTCATAGAAATTGGTCATTTCCTTTATCCTATTCAGTTTTCTTTTTTTTTTTTTAATTACACTTAAGGTATTTTGAGTTCCTTTGCTTACTTGATGGATTATAAGGAGTGCTTCATCAGACTAGTCACCAGGAATCAGCTTTAGGGAGAGTTGGTTTGCTCTGTAGGTTGCACCAACTGTTGAGTACCTTTTGTTTGCACAGATAGATAAAAGAGTTTTGAGGAGTGGTGTAATTTATTAATGAATGATCCTCTTCTGCTTGGCCTCTGATTCAGGAGTACAGTATGAGAGCTGCAGAGTAATTAAATTTGCATAATTTAATTAATGAATAATCTCTTTTTTTCTCATATTACCTGTTCCTCTGCATGTGTTTACAAATGTGCACAAATGGACCACTTCAGTTCAGAACTAGGTTATAAAGAGAAGTTAGAAATTTGAAACTCTCTTGTATGAGCATACAAAATTATGGTCATTTCTCACCTGTTGCCAATCTGGTGAAGAGAAGGAGCTGCCATCTCTCATGTGTTTCAGCAGGGAGTATCAGAAGTCCTTGATTAGAGGGAAATATGCATGGTAACATGAGGATGAAGACTAGATGAGGAAGCTGAAGTGTTAGAGGAAATGAAAGCGTGCAGTTTTTTGGGGTTTTTTTTAACTAGAAAGATCCTTCTACTGTTTTCCCAAGTTAGTGTTTGATTACTGTTCCAAATACGGGGTCCTGGTAATGATCAGTGTGAAAGCAGAGAAGCGTGTTGTGGTGATGTTTCTAAATTTGATGTTAGCATAGATGAACTCTGGCAGTTCAGGTACATGTGTAAGTGGTGTATAGAGAAAAATGATAATAAAATTGAGTAACAAGTTCTCCTGCTAAGTTGCAACCAGTGTCTTTCCACTAGCTCCAGCAACAAATTGACACTTACTGAGTTCATAGAGAGACAAGCAAGAGTCGAGGCTCAGATTTATCCTGAGGAGTGTGCAGACTGTGTGAAGTTCAAAGAGTTTCCCTAGCCCTGAGCTAATTTTTCTAAGCAAGGACAGCATGCCCCATTTGGGGATATAAACAGCTGCCAAAAGCTGTCTGTAACAGTTGAAGTTTGGGCACACTTGCATTTATAGTGTAAAACTACAACAATCTCAACATCGTATCTTTTCTTTTCCTTATATACATTTAATGTTGGATTTTGATTTCTGACTGCTATTGTAGTTTTTGAGGAGTCATAATTACTTTCTGCTTTTTGTGCTGAGATTTAATATAAGCTACTCTCACCCCTGTCCCCTATCCCCAAAGGAAGAACATATCTGGAAAGATGTTCCAGGCAAGGTTATTGAGGTTACTTGGAAACCAATTACGTACTAGCTCAAGGGAAACAAATTAATGAAAAAGGTGCAAGATTCTGTCAAATAGTCCATATGTATTCTCTAAAAATACCTTACTCAGGCTTGTACCCCATAGGTTCATAATAATCTATTGGCACCTAGTAGCACAGCTGTAATGAAGTATTCATTAATATTTCCATTGTAAATCACCTCTAGAGAAACTTACATAATTGAAAGGGTTTTAATTTGTTTAATTTGAATAGTAATCCAATTGATAATCCAATTGATTTAAGTGCATAGCTATTGCAGTGAATAAGGTAGTGTGAGTCCCTAACATGTACTGTTAAACAGGCTCTCTATGTAAACGTCGTATATAGGTGCTCAGTGTCTGCAAACTCATACATTAATTAAAAAGAATTAAATGTCTTACAGAGCAATCATTACATTTCAAAAGCATGTATCTGATGCAGCATTAGAGTTAAAAAGTGGGGGGTTTTTGTGATAGGAAAGGAGGGGTTGTTTCACATGCTGTTTCACCTTCCTCCCATTTAATTAAGCATCTGTCAATTAAAATATTGTTGAATAGAGCTGTGTAATTAAAAGCTGCTGCTTTCACTGAATTTTGAAGACATCATATTACAAGTCCAAATTGCTACTTCACCTGAAAGAGCTTGTTTCCTCTATAGAAGCCTTTATCTATTGAATGATTTGGTGATGCATACTTTAACAGATAATTACTGTCTTCTTAAAACTGTCGCAGAATTGTGCACCTGCATCTAAGAATTCCATTAAAAGTAAGTAAATACAGACCCTCTCCTGAATTCATGCTGCATCAAAGGAATGCACAGGTATTTTGATATCATAATTAAATCCCTCTGACTTCTGAGACAAGTTGAAAGCTCCGACTCCTATTTACAGTAGATATCACCATAATTTGTTTTTTTGGCTGGGCATCACAAGAGTTTCACTCATGCCTCATTTGGTATTTGTTGTTCAACGATTAAAGTAAGCTGATGTGAGAGTCTTTTACTGCTAAATGGAGCAGTCATGTTTTCTTCTCCAAGCAACATAAAGCCCCTGCTTCTTGTCTGTCCCTGTAATAAGTATTAGCAAATGCTCAGCCTTACATAGGTCAGATCAGTTCATCGATATAAACTACCTATGTATATATATATACATACATTTCAGTCACAGACCGGACTAAAACTATAGAGAGAGCATATTCAATTCACTCTGAGCTGAATGTTGCTGGGCGTTTTTGCAAGAAATTATGTAACTCTAATTCTCTTTCTTCAGAATAAGTGTAAGACAAATCTGTCTATTTGCAAAGCATATTATATTGAAGGGGTTTTTTTTTTTGAGTATGCTGAAACATTTTTAGTAATGGAGCTTTGACAAAACACACTCCAGTTGGCATCAAAAAGGTGCAAGAAAGCTGGTTTTTTATAATCTAAAAGACTTTAATGAAATCCACTGAAACGTAATGGCCAATGTTTTCAGTTATAGCTTAAGGCAATGAAGCTATGCCAAGGTATTTTAGCATTTCAGAGTTTAAGGCATGTCTGGAAGACACTCTTAGTCATATGATTTAGTTTTGGGTAGTCCTTTGAGGAGAAGGGATTTGGACTCGGTGATCCTTATGAATCCCTTTCAACTTGAGATACTCTATGGTTTTATGTTTCTATAATTTAAACCGCAGAGTTGTTTAAATTTAAACCATCAAACCATGACAACAAGGAAAATATATCAATATATAAATATCAAATATATTAATGTTGCTACCATTTTCATATACATATTTTACAAAGAGATATTTTATATTCTTTTCAGAAATTCTCAGCAATGCTCACTAAAATGGAAACAGCAACAATTACCATGTGAAATAAATAACAGCATTATCATTATCATCTCTTTTTGAACCAGTATCAACAAAGACAGTAATCAAGATTAGTCATACCTCTTACATATGCTTGGTAGAAATACGTTTGTGAAAAAGGATCAAGGCTTTAATGATGCACTTTGAAATATTAAATCCTCTAAAGCAGAAAATGGATAAATTCCAAATTATCAGTAAAATGTTGTATTTTTTCCTAATGGATATCACACTTGATTCTTATTTCATAAAGTGGTACAATCATGGACTCATTTAGGTTAGAAAAGACCTCTAAGATCATCAAATCCAACCTGAGCTTAACTTAGAATGGCCAAGTCCAGCACCAAACCACATCTCTAAGTACCCTTGTCACGTATCTTTTAAATATCTCCAAGGATAGTGACTCAACCATTTCCCTGGGAAGCCTGTTCCAATGCTTGACAACCATTTCTGTGAAAAAATTTTCCCTAATGTCCAACCTAAATCTCTCCTGGTACAACTAAGACCATTTCTTCTTGTTCTATCACTTGTTATTTGAAGGAAGAGACCAACCCCTACCTGGATACAGCCTCTTTTCAGATAGTTGTAGAGAGCAATAAGGAGCCCCCAGAGCTGCCTTTTCTTCAGCCATTGGTGTTCTTGGCCACCTGGGCAGACACTGGCTCATGTTCAGCCACTGTCAACCAGCACACCCCGGTCCTTTTCCACCTTTCCAGTGACTCCACCCCTGGCTTGTAGCACTGCAGGGGGTCATCATGATCCACATGGAGGACCTGGCACTTGGCCTTGTTGAACCTCGTACAATGGAAAGAGTCTGTCCAGATCCCTCTGCAGATCCTTCTACCCTCCAGGAGATCAACACTCCCACCTTGCTTTGTGTCATCTGCAAACTGACTAAAGGTGCACTTGATCCCCTCCTCCAGACCACCGATAATGATGTTAAAGAGGACCGGCCCAAATACTGAGCGCTAGAGATTACAACATGTGACCAGCTGCCAGCTCCGTTCACCAGCACTCCCTGGGCCCAGCCATCAAGCCAGATTTTACCCAGTGATGTGTGCACCTGTCCAAGCCATGGGCTGCCAGATTTTCCAAAAGAATGCTGTGGGGGGCAGTAACAAAGGCTTTACTGAAGTCCGGGTAGATAACATGCACAGACTTCCCCTCATCTAGTAGGTCTTGTCATAGAAGATCAGGCTGGTCAAGCAGGACCTGCCTTTCCTAAACCCATGCTGGCTGTGCCTGATCAGCTGGTTGTCCTGCATATGCCTCATGATGGCACTCATGATGGTTTCTGGTCAAAGACCCATCCAGCCTGGCCTTGGATACTTACAAGGATGGGGCATCATTTGCCAAGTGAATTAACCCTGCTTCAGCCTTCCTGAAGCCCATGTTTAATGAAAAAGCTATACCAACCTAAAATAACACTGTCTGCTTTCAAGGTATGGCCCTAGCAGAAACTGGAAATTAAATTACTAGAGAGGGTTCAGAAAGACTTTCTTCTGATGACATGATATTTTTCTTGCATAAATTTAAAATCAATGACAGTTTAAAAGAAAGCAAGGTAAAATAACTGAGTTTCCCAAACTCTGCAAATTATATGTCACAAAAAGATGAAAAATTGACACTCCCAGACAGCTGGGATCTTTTCCCTTCCTTTCTGTGGTCTTAATGGAAACTTAATTATGGAGACACATCTGATTATGTCTCCCCATTAGTGGTAGACTTTCTGGACTTATTCTACTTCTTGGAAGACTTTTTAGTTGCACCATAGTGAGTTGTTTTATAGTTATTTAAGAAAGTGACAAAGCACTTGCCTGCAATGTCATTCATAGGTCAGTGATTGATCATGGGATACAGAGTCAGGCCCTCCTCCAGATCAGCAGTATACAGCTGTCCCAGGTAGGTAGTGATTATGTGTCATTACAACTTGATTCTTGTTCACTGTTCTGTCAAAACCAAGATTTTTGTGTTCAATCCATTTCTTAATGGACAGGTGTTCCAAGCAAATTGGCATTAATTGGCAGCACTGTTGGTGACCTCTGCAGAAAACCGAAGGTATAAAATGAATGAGAGCATAAAGCCACAGTTACAGAGATGATCTCTATTTTAGTGCTTTGGAGGAACGGTGTGGAGAGTTTTCAAGATGAGTAGCACCAGCTGTTTTGTAGAGAAATGGCTTGAAGGTCAGTCAGCTCAGTATACTGGGTCAGACCAAAGAACTATGTAGCCAAAAAACTCATTCCCAGCAGATGCCCTCAAGAGAGTGCAAAAGCAGAGGAAATATGTGTAATTGTTTATAGGGAATAATTCCTGCACCTCCTGTGACTTCTGACATAGGTGCTTCCTGAACCAGTTTGTTATGTAGACTAACACATTCAGTCTCTGTTTTTATCCTACTGTCTTTTACTTCTAATCAATACCCCTGCTTCTTATGTGAAAATGGGAAGTGAACCACTGTTTCTTAACCCCTTTCTCTTTTATTTTTTTACATACCTCAGTCATACAATTCCCTCAGCAGTTTCTTTTCCAGACTAATGAATCTTTGTTAACCTAATTGTTCAAAGACAATTCTGCTCTTTTCAACATCTAAATTTCAAGATCTAAATTTTGAGTGGTAATCACCTGTTCATATCCCATTACAGTATGGGGAAAGTTAATACTGTCTTTCTTCATGTGCACTGCTATACATTTATTTACTATATTTTTAGCAGTTCTTTTATCTCTCAATCATTCAGTAGAATGAGCTTCTTCCGCAGCTCTTTCTCTTGGTTTTCTTTTCATCATTTTTTACTGCTTGTTATTCATAGGAAACTTGGTCAGTCTGGTGTTCACCATCTTTTCCAAATCATAAATCAATATCCTGAACAACCTTTGTAACTGTGGGAGTCCACGGATAGTAGCCTTCTGCTCTGTTTTCCTTGCTACAGTTTAGATAGTTATTAATTTGATAATTTCATCATATTCCAAAGCAAATCAGTTAAGAACATTTTGTGAGGGATAAATGGTTTTCTGAAACCCAAATATGCCTTAACAATTGCTTCTCATCTATTAGCTAACAGTTTTGGACAACTCTAAAAGATTTGTGAGGCATGTCCTCTGTTCGCAAAAGTTGTACTCGGACTTGCTTCCTCCTCAGTTTCTTATTTTTATCCATGTGTTTTGAAGAGGATACATCAAGGAATCTCAGATTGAATTGTTAATAGATTATAGGTTCAATAGAACAACATGAACTTCTGGTCCTATGATAGTGTTTTGTTTCTATGCAATGGTGTTATGTATGTATGCCCTGTTTTGTCCTTAAGATGAAGAGGGGTAATTCCAACTTTGTGCTCTACCATAAACTGGTTAGTAGAATACAGCTTCATAAGAAATACATATTTGAAACTTAGACTAGTCTGACCCCTTCATATCCTTTTGCTGTTCTTGGCCATTAGTGTTCAGATCATGCAGGAGGGTTTCTGCAGCTATAAGTAGTTTGGAACTGTGGGAAAAAAATAAATTACTCCTTCTAGTGTATTTTTCAAATATCAAAGCTTTGAAATTGTGTGGGGAAGACCCATTTGCTTTAGGAGTTTATAGCAGTTTTAACAGTTTAGCATTCTGACATGAATATTTCTATGCTTCAATTTCATAGCTTTGGGGTTAATAGATTTTTGACCAACTGGTGTTGGCCATTTTTTCCCCTTCAATTCATTAACCTAATGAATGGCTGTGATGTACATTTTCTAAAATTCTAACTTTTACTTACATTGAGATACTTTTTCTTTACACTTATACCCTACTGAAGCATTTAATTGAAGTGTAAGGGACTCAAATGGAAACATTAAATTGCCTAAGTGATTAACTCATTAATTTTTTTTGCTGCCAAATGCTCTTAAGTTACCTAGAATATTACAGAATATTGTTCAACAACCTGATAAAAGAAGTACAACTAATAGTTCACAAGTAAAAGAGATTTTTGTGTTTAAATTGTCTAGATGTTTTCTGCATCTTTAGAGTTTAGAGGGTTGGAACAATAGATGATGTTGCATGAATTCTTATGTTCCTTAATTTTCTCATTCTTTGTTTTACTGATTTTAGTTATTTTCAGTGATCATAATCAAGTATCTATGTTTGACTGCAATAAGCTACCTTCTGTTTTATTCCTAGGCATTTCAGTTTCCAGACAGACAATGTTAGATTATGTTGATCCTTTCCAACTTCAGATTGCATGGGGTTCTGTCAATTATTTTAGTTTGTGCAGAATTCTCTACTATGTGTCAGATTCTTCACTGTGATACTAATAAATTTATTCTAGATTTTGAAGACACCTTAGCCTTTTGTGTCTAATTTTTTAAAAAAAAATTACTCTGTGGACTTGATTATGAAATATTCGTACTGCAAAAACACCAGGTGATCTCAATCAAATAAAAGCTGTATGGTTCTAGGGATAGCAAATCCCTGTTCCCAAAAAGATTGCTGTCTGAAAGTTTCCATAGTGTTACCAACTCCAGAAGTTTCATTACAAATTTTTCATTTACTAGGAAAGTGTACTTCAGTCACTGTCTCAGTCATACAGTCAGAATGTGAAACTCGCCATTTTGATTTATTTAAAGTAAATAGAAACATCAGCCCTTGCTGACGGCAAGAAGGAGCTTTAGGAGGAAAAAACAATCCTAACTTCTTATGAGCAAGAAAAACAAATAGACAATTCCCAGAATGCTTTTTATTTTGAGTAAATTTTATGGTTTTTGAACACTGGGGCATAACAGACTTGAAGTTGGGTCATTCTGTGGTTTCTTTGCTTTTGTAAATGCTACTCAGTGCATATTTACAGGTCATATAAAAATAACCAGCTATCAACTCTGTTCTCTACTGGAAAATTCTCTGCACAATGTGGGACAAAAAATTTTTGTTCAGAGACAGCACAATCACCTAACTTTGACCTAAATATATATGTCTGTGAATCTTTCTCGGCTGCCTTTGTGTAATTTTTATTTCTATCTTTACAAAAGAGTGAAATGCTCAACTGTCATGGAAATTCAGAGCTATAAATGCCAATAAAATATTTCAATATATCATTTTCTTGCATTTTCTAAGAAACTCCTAGGTTGTTCTATTCAATGTTTAATAAGCATTTTTAAGCTCACAATGATTTCCAACATTTTCTAGTCCGTTTCCATAATCTAATTGATTTTTGCCTATAAACACTATTTTGAAATCATTTGCAAACAAGCCCAGTTACCATCATTTTTGGGCACACTTCTGTACTTTCAGTCATTGATGCAATTATGTAATCTCTGGATATTACTACACAGGCTAAAAAACTACATATTCTGCAAGTGTATATCAACTAAGTATGTGTCTCTGCAGTTTTCTGAATATTTTAGTGGTAGTGGTCCTGTGCCAAATTTTAAAATTTCGTAAGTATTTTCTTTTAATCATATTTCATTCTTGGTGCTGTTGTGCACTATTTAGTTGCAGTATATGAGATGCTACACAAAATGGCAGGCTGAACAGTCTGTATATAAGCTCTAGGTTAGGTTTGAGCAGACCCTGTTACCAATAGCTATATATCCAGTCTAATTCCTCTAACTTAATTTGCATTTACATACATTTGATTTAAGGGTATTTTCTTTTGTTATGTGAAATTAGTAGATTGTAAAATATTTATATTTTCACTAGACATCCTTTACTGCTTACATAATTTCAACAATCTTGCCCTTCTAGTAGAGGCATTTGAAGAAAGACTTCAAAGATAAGATTTCAGAATTCATCCATCTGTAGTATGATAACACCAGAATCAGAATTTTAAATACACTGTTGAATGATATAATAGATAAAAGTCACAATGCACAAATAAATTTTCTAGAGTGGTATTTAATTAGGATATTATTTATGTCCTTTTCTCTGATGATTGAAGCATGTAGAAGATTTGTACAGAACAAATCAATTTAAACTACAACTGTATATTATATTGCACTTAGAAAAAATTTGTGGCATTTATGACTAAAAACTGTTTCCTTTCTAATATCAGTTATCAATATTTAGAAAAATTTAGATACGTTTAATGTTAAAGTAATACTGAAATTGCATATAAAGTAATACCAAAAATTTCAAGGTAGGTAGCATATGAGTTTTCATTTCTCTAACAAATCCTGAGTTTCTTGAATACTTTTATTGTGATGATTATTCACTTCTGAGATGAATAGAGCCATAGATGCATATTCATGGATTTTGCACTATACTGTTTTATAAAATCTCCTAATGTTTTTCATTTATTCTGCACAGGCTCCATCATCACCTTCTTCACCCATAGCTAATGAACCAAAATATGAGAAGCGCTGGCTAGACACTTTATCAGTTCCTCTGTCGATGGCTCGAATCTCGAGGTACAAAACTGGAACAGATAAATTAAGGTTTGTGATCTAAGAGGGGAGGCACTGGGTTAGTTAGCTGTACATAGTGTTTTGCTGTGGATTGTTGGCTTTATAAGAATTGGGTGGAGATATGAAATTCTTATTAAAAACTATGCAGTTCATCTTTTCCTAAGATTAAGGGCAGGCATGGTGATTACCAAAGTTAAGATAAAGCTCTTACAAATATGTTTCTATAATCTGTTGTGTCTTGGAAATTCAGTTAGCATCAGCAGCTAGTACGAAGGTTGATCCTGGCGTTACTTGAATTAATTTTGAAGCTACTACATTTCCTTCTGTATCACTAATAGGATAGTCCTATATTCCCCAATTCTAATATTGTCAATTAACTCTCCTTTTTTATTATAAATGATAACACAGTGCACAATCATCATGCCTGTGCTATCATGTCATATAGATATATTTGTATCACTGTCATACAGAAACTCATACTAATGAGATTTTGGCAAAGTACATGGTACAAAATATTGTATTTTTGATCATATAATGTTTTTGCATCTCAGAGACATAACTATTGATTCATGAAGTAACTGTGGAATAGGATGTCAGAGGCTATTTTACTGGGCTTCAGGAAAGATGAAAGCAAAAGTGAAGTTTAATAAACATTCAATAAATAATATGCTTGAGAAAAGTTTAACACATCCCAGCATACAAAAGCTTTTTCTGCAAACCATTCTGTGGTACAGCTGACTCAAATCTATCAGTAATTGTAGGCCAAGCAGTCCACAGTTCTCCATATATATCAGAACAGGAGTTCATTCACTGTCGTTATTTTCCATGGTCTTTATCAGTTGCCCTATGTTTATTTGCCTTTAGTACATATTAATGAGATAATTGGAATCTCTAGTGAAGCATCAAGGCACAGGTCACCTGCTAGCAGGAGGCACCAGTAATTCATGCGAATACCTTTCTTGATCTGTACCAGATTTTTTACCTGTTTCCTAAAAATGACCTGAAAAGCATTATTTTTCTAGTAGGATAGATATGCTGCTTTAACTTATAGCAATTCATCTTCTAAGGCAGTTGGCAGCAGCCTTCCTGGACTTTTGCATCACAGGTGAATAATAATAAATTGTCAAGAAAAGTTCTTCCACAGACTTTGTTTGAACTCCTCTTTTACATAGTGTCTCATCACTTCCTTCACTGCTTTCTTTCTCCCTACTTCAACTGACAAGTTTATGCTGTCCAGCCTTGTCCAATCTATCACAGACCTCCAACCATTCAAGACTTAGAAGTTCTGTGAATTAAGTAAACAAGTCTCAGTGTTCACGTTTAGGTGTCAACTTATCATCAGTGTTCTAGAATCCAAGGGATAAATGGAAGAGGACAGAACATTTAAAAACTCTGATTTCAGTTGTCACTCTGATAGTTTGAAGCACTTTCTCTCCTGTGCTGTGCACTTTACACATTAGATGGGGAAATCCCAAGGGATTCCAGTTCCCACAACAGTAGCTTGTGTATTTTGAGAATTCTGTGAAGTAAAACATCTTCAGACCCTTCACTGGGTCTGGCTAAGATGGAACTAATTTTTTTTATAGTACTCCATGTGGTGCTGTTTTTGGCTTGTGACTAAAGCAATGTTAATAGCACACCAGTATTTTGGTTGTTGCTGAGCAGGGCTCACATACCCTCAAGGCTTTTTCTTATTCTGTTTTTTATTCTGTTTTTTTATTCTGTTTCTTTTTCTTATTCTCTTTTTCTTATTCTGCTCCTACACAGTGAATAGGCCCAGGGGTAGGCAAGAATTTGAGAGGAGGCACAAGCAGGGCCAGTGACTCAGACTGACCAAAGAGATATTCCATGCTGTGTAACATCTTTGCTCAGCAATAAAAACCAAGCAGAGAGGGCTTGGGGGGAGCTAGTCATCTCTCAGAGACTGACAGGACATCATTTTGCTTGTGAGAGATAGTGAGTGTTTGCCTTTGCATCATTTGTTTTGTTGTAATTTAGTTAGTTGGGTTTTTTCCCTCTTCCATTTGCTTATTAAACTACTTTTATTTCTGTTTGTGAGGTTTTTTGCTCTTCTTATTCTCTCTGCTGTGCCTCTGGAGAGGGCTGGGGCAGCAAATGGCAGTGTGGATGCTTGGCTGCTGGCCCAAGATCAACCCATCACACATATATTTTCCTTGTAAGATTTGAGGAACTTAGTGGTTTCAGTTTTAGTCTTGGAGAGACATATTCTCTTGTGATGTATCTCGCTCCCATATATATTTAGTATATATATCACTCCTTAATTACTAGTGGGTTTCTTTATCACTGTTGTATACACTTGGAAGGAAGATGATATAATTCCATACAGCATTCTGCCATCCCATGATACTTTACTTCTAAAGTAAGTGCCCCTTGCTTGTTTTGGTGAACCAACAAAAACAGCTATATGAACATGAAAGGAATACTGCCTTGAGGTTAACTGTGGATGAGATGTTTCCCATATTCTTACTAAAGGTGTTTGTTTTTGCCTGAGGGACACCAGACTGCTCTTACCATGTACTCTGAAATGCATGTACATATTTTTACTCTTATCCCACTTATATCCTTTTTTACATTTCCCCATGTTCATACATGCATAACATCCAACACTTGTCTTCAGTAATTGCTCTCTAAAATCAAATTATCTGCTTTGCTTGAAATAAAACTGTACTATGTACAGTATCTGTAAATCCAACTTCTCTAGATAAAAATCACACTTTCAACCGTATCTTCACATCTTTGTTCCCTTTTACATTGCAGCCATCAGTCTAAAGCCATTAGAGTGAGTCCAAATTCATTCCCCTGAATGGATCACAGATCTTTCTGACCAATTTCCTAATTTTGCCATACCCTGAATATTTACTTGGAGTCTATTCGCATACATGGGTTGACAGCATGCCTGTTTTTCCCATACTGCATGAGTCCACGAGTCTGTCATACTTGTAACTTTTTGTCTCCCTCATGTTCTTTTTCATAACTGTGGTTTTTTGCAATGCTTCATTATGTTTAATCCACTCAATTACTGCAGTTGGTCTTGCAAAGGTGCTCTGGCATCAGAATAGCCAGATTACTTTTTAAGTCAGTGTTGTTGAATTATTGGAACTATCATCTGTAATTTCACATACACAGCTGTGTGCCTTCTCCTCAGATAGACGAGCTGTATGAAACATCTTTTTCCCTTCTTCCTACTTGAATTAAGTTCAAAGAGATCTGTACAATTCTTTGTCTCAAAAAATTACCTATACTCCATAGGCTTTTGACATAACTTTTTAACTATGCGAAACATTATGGCTTTTGAAGGGTTATTAAAGATTGTCTATCCACTCAGAGGAAAAGCACACTCTCCTTTCATCAATCCTTCTTTTTCCTGATATAAAAACGTCTTTTTCAGCTGTGGAATTCTTGCAGTTGGCTACAGCAGAACTTCCCGTACTTTTGTTAGCATACTCTGATTTTTAAAAATATATAGTATTGTTTAGCCTGTGTATAGTACCTGTAAGTCCAACTACTCTTGCTGTTCTGATATGGTAAACTGTTATCTGCCAGTGTGGATAGTTCCTCTGACCTCATTCACTTTAGTTCTCCCTGATGTTCAAGATTGTTTCATATTTTTAGCATTCTTTTTCTGGTAGTGTAAGTAACATTCATACAACCTTAGATAAAGGAAAAACTTGTCTGTCCTAAGGTTGGGCAGAGTCAGGTATTTTACTGAAGGCCCTATTTTTTTTGCCTTTCTTATAAAAAAAGACAAAATATTGCAACGTATAGCATGTCAGCATCTTGCTCAATATTAGTTTTTTAATTAGAAATACCTTACATACCTAGAGTTGTCTGTTAGACTGTAGTATACGTCTTGTGTGCCTTAGATCAAATCTAGTCTAGTCTAATCAGATTAGGCTGTATTATTTCCTTTGTGCTTAAACTGTGTAATTTAAATTCTTCCATACTTCAGCTGAGTTTTCTGGTAACTTTGCCAAAAAAAAGGCATACTTTCAGCATACTCTTGTGTCATGAGATGGCCAAAATCACATGTATCTGTTTGATTCTTATTCTTTTTTCATTTGAAGAGAAAGGAGTTGACTTTGCCTTTTCATTTGAAATCATCATGACTTTTTATTGTATTTTTCCCAGGAAGTCTTTAGACTGTGACTTAATGACATAAGAATATTTTTTTCATATATTTTAAATTCTATTAACACCATATGTATTAACAGAAACAAGAGAGAATGGGATAGATATTTTTCTTCCTTATGAAGGAATGACTGAAAATACTGCACAATGGGAGTGTGAAATATGTTTATTAATACCACAAAACAAAAGCAAAAAAATTTCCTCAGAATATTTTAAAGGAAAGATAAGAAACATAGTAGATGTCATTCCTCCTCTCAATGAAAGAGTAAACATTGTATTAACTACTGAAATCACCTTGAATGAGTGTATTTCACATTGTTGATATGATTGGAGTCTATCTGAATATATTTATATATGCAACATGCTAATTGGCCTTTTTGATTACTTAGAAATTTCATAACTTTTTTATTTGATTGCCTTTATAATATAGCACTACTGCTTCTGTTATTCTACCCTTCTCGTCAATCCATCAAGGTAATTTTTCTCTGTAAGAAGTAAGGTAGTATAAATGTAGTGAGAATGTGTGAATACTGTGAATATTCTTAATTGCTAGTTGGCAACGGACACCTTTTTTGACTGTTGAGGACAGAATTGGTCAATAAATGAGATGTAAGTTAAACAGAGAAATAATGAGATCAGTATGTTTTTCTCACCCTAAGGAATTTGTGGTTCATATTATGGTTTGGGTTGGGTTTGGGTTTTTTTTTTTTTTTTTGATAGAAAATTAAAGATAGGTAGTCTTTTAGAAGGTGGAGAACATAGTTCATTTGCTGTAGTCTTTCATCTTTGTTACAGAATTGTTATTTGTAAAAATGCACATAACTATTTTTAGTCCTTACAGGAGATACTGGTAGTACTGTATAATAATTTTTATACAATGTATGGACTGGAGCTTGGAGTGAAGATACAAGAGCTATAACATCTTGAACATTATGAGTTTAGAGACTGAAGAAAAAATGCTTATTTAGAATATGCAAGATTGAAGTGGTGAGTGGAATGGGAGTAGTTCAGGCCCAGTAGCTATGAGCCCATGCATCTATGATCCCAATTACAAAACAACTTAATTAGATTTAGGTGTTATTTTCTATTTCTTGGCATTCTGACCATTGCAATTACTACAGAGTATCATGTATTTTTAAATTTTTTTAATGCTTTCACTGGTTTCTCAACAGATACTTTCTGAAGAATTGTATTTTCCATTTAACATTTCAGCAAGTTAACAAAATGCCTTTAATTAGATAAATCAATTGAAAACTAAGAAATTAAATAAACTGTTTTGAAAAAGATCTAGGAATTAAGCATAATCTTGCTGAGGCACTATTACTGCAACCCTAGGGTATTTTACCATGTCCCACAGCCGTAGGGAGGAGGAGAGAAGATCCAGCAGGCAGGAATTGTGCAGCAAGATTGATTTTTTAAATTATTTTACAAACTCTTTCATAGACTTTTTTCTTCATAGTCTAATTGGACAAAGGATCAGCCACCCCTTGGGGTGATTGGCTAAAATCCTAAAACATCCATTGACAAAATATTTTTCTACTGTACTATAAACAAGGCTTTTCAAGGCTGCAGGGGTTTGGTTGTTTACATAACTCTGCCACCTCTTCTGTGAGAGAGAAAGTATCTCACGGGCTTAGAAAATAGCAAGAAAATCCTTGCTAGCAGCATTTTTGTATCCACAAGTTACAAAACCTGATTGAGCAAAAACCTCACAGTTTTCTGACATATCTGTTAGAAAATATCTGTAGAAGCATAAACGTCCGTGTTAGCTCAGTTATCTTATTTGGTTGCTGTAAGTGTAATGAAAATAAACCAGTTACAATACTGAAAGCAAAATGTTTCTCCAAAAAACACAAACATAAAATGAAATCCAAGTTTATGTTTAATGCTTTGATATCTTCTGAGCTTCATCGTTTCTGTTAATAGTCCAGTTATATGTGGACATTTAAACATTCTGTAAGATACGAGGTTCTATGACATTTACAATACAAAATCCCATTACTTTCACCATGACATTTCAAAGAGATTAAGTAATTCAGATGATTCTTTTTGGAGAATTTCCACTCAGATCTACCCATAGTCCATAAAATTTCAGTTTATGTAGAAATTCTAGCAAGAGGGCCATATAGTACTATAAACAAGTCACAAGAAAATGTTGTAACAAAAACAATACAAACTAACTCAAACATCAAAAAGTCATACAAACAGGAAGCAATACTGGTTCAGAACCTGGGAGGATGCAAAGCTGATCAAATCAGTCTGTCTGTATCAGCATGGTAGTAAACTTAAGATAAAAGATGTGCTATCAAACATAGATCTAGATTTTTATAGAAATATCTATATGATAAAATAGCTATATAAGTCTAAGAGAGATGGTTTCACATGCCACAGATACTAAAAAAATAAAAAAAAAAATGTTCTGCTGAAATTCATAGACTCTAGTAAAGTAAAAATTCGGCTTTTCCCATTTCAGCCGGCACTGAAAATACTTTTTATCTTAGAAAAGTCTTTGGATTTAACAGCTCTATTGTAGCAAACTGCCTGAATGGAAAAATTTCCTTACGAATATTAATTAATAGTGTTTGTTTAAAAGTGTCAATGTCAAGAAGAGAACTTAAAGTCTACAATGCTCATCTGTTATTCTGACTGCCATTCTCACAAAGATAGTGGTTTTTTTATTAAAAGGAATTAATGTTGTAAACAAACTCCAGAAGAGACTAGGAATGCAGGTCTAATCATTGTTCACCATGAAAGTGAGACAGAGACACTGAGTATGGAAAATGGTGCCTCATGCTCCTTAGCAGAAATGATTGAAGGAAACAAAGTTATAAATAGGGATACAAAACTGAAAATAAGAAATGTGAGGGCAGTGCAACACAAATTTCTAGTATCTAGGAAAGGCAAATATTCATTTCTGGTTCTAGTTGCAGTAGTCAGTAGCATAAATGCAGTAATAAAAGAGGTAGGAGCTTCCCTCTCTGTGTTTTAAAATGGTCTTGGGGCCTCAGGAAAAAAAAACAAAACAACAAAACAAAAAAATCCAAACCAACAAACAAAATAAAAAGTCTACAGCAACTTTATAGCATCTTGAGACCTTTCAAACTTACTACTTGGTGTTAAATGGAAAGCCCCTCCTTGTCAGCTAACAGGAATAGGTGCTTTGTTGTGTCTCTTTTTTCTTTTCTGTGTTTTGAGGAAATGGCAGAGAGAATGTAGTATTTATTTTGTCGTGAATTCCAATGCCATCCTGGTGCTTGCTTTGATTGTTTCACTCAAAACAAAACCCTCAGCATTTATTTTGTTAAGCTTTTATTTTTAGTTTGGATATTTGTTTTTACATGCAGTCCTTGTACACTATGCTTTTCAGAACACAGCATAGTACATAGAACAATATCAATATATTATGGGATCTTCAGAGAGAAACTATTATAACTGAAAGCAAGAAATAATCATAGTAAAGCTGATTAAGATTCAGGGCAAAACCACTGTGTTACTACCATAGATTTCATGACTGGCATCTTTAAACTTTGAAAAGCCCAGGCTGTTTCTTATCCTGTGTCATTTACACTGAACTACTTTCTGGTAAAACCGCCTTCCTGCCCAAGTCAGCACAGTGGGGACAGCAGTGCCCCAAAGGTCTCAGTCTCATGTGCCAGGTAATATGGCACATCACTGGCACATCAGAAGCGTTGGACCAGCTCCTGGGAAAAGATGTCCTGGTGTAAGTCTGCTGGAGCAAGGGAGCAGCTCTGCAGGAAGGGCTTGGTAATCTTGGCAGACACCCCACTGAGCAGGCGTCAGCTGCGCACATGTTCACTGATGAAGTCCCATACAAGGGGCTGCATCAGCAATAACATACTTAACACGTCAAGGGAAATGGTTATTCTCATCTATTCTCATCTATTCACATCTATTTGTATTCCTGAGGCCACATCTGAGGTAGCTCCCTCTGTGGCCAGTTTTATTCTTCCGGTAGAAAAGATTTGTATTTTAAGAAAGTTAGTGAGGAGCCTGGACTAGAGGACTTGCAGAATCCCCCACACCCTATTTGATTCTGTGCAAATATCCTGTTAATAAAGTGTTAGATCTCTAGATGAACACTGATTCTTATTAGCTGTTTTGTAATTGATCAACGTATTTTAATAAGATAAAAAACAATAGGAATTTTAAGTGTAATCCACACTATCACCAGCACCATGTTTCAAATGATAAAAATATTGGGTAATTTTTATAATAAAATTATTTTTTAATTTTGATTGCCTGTTTTGGTTGCATCAGTTGTTAACTGAGCAGTTCCATTCTGTGATCTTTCATCAGCCATTTGTGTAAAGTCATGCCATTGGGATAAGGCATTCACGTCTTTGTGTGTCTGCTGAAGCTGAGATAGTATCTAGGCACCCTGTGGTTCCATGGAGAGCATTGCTTGGCTCTCTTAAATGCTCTGGACTGTCCTCTTGCTGTGTAAGGATTCTAGCATCTTAGCTTTGATATTTGAGCTGGATATCTAAGCTGGGCATTGTGAATGGCTTCTCTTTGCAGCATTAAATTAAGTCTGTTTCCAGGCTCCACTGTGTATCAATGCATAAGGTCTGACAGATTCTCACTGTCTCACTAGGATGTTGAAAATATCATACCATAAGTCATTTCATTGCAGCACTGTTGGGATCTTTGTCAGAACCTTAGGTAAAAAGAACAATATGCTTGGAAGGTGATTATTAGACTCAGTTTACTTGAAGACAATAAAATAAATTTTTTTTAATCTTTTCTTTCTGAAGAGGTGAAAGAGATTTACTGAAATGAAACTGACACAGAATTGTGCCATTGCCATCAGGTTTTAGTAGTTACCATGATTATTCAATCATGAAAGAAAAACTGGCAATCATCTGATACATATTTAAGTATTTAGGCCAAGCATGTTAATTTTTGCAAATAGCAAGTGTAATGCTTTACAACTCCTTTAAAAGCAAAGCATCTCATATTTATCTATTCAGATAATTTGTCTTATTTATATTGTGTAGGATGGGTAGTTTATATTACCTTTTCTGGCAAATATATAGTGTTCAGTATTCATGTTCACCATCAAACTCCCTACAAATGACAAAGGTTAGGTTAATAACTTTTTCATTAAATCAGGAATGAATAACTGCCCATTAACCTCTATGTGCCGTTTTGAATGTTGTCATATATCATAAATTAAGCAGTAGAGGACTTCACCTTAGATCAGAGAACCCCAGGAAGACTCAGCAACTTCATAGAGCAGTATTCTTGATTCAGTAGTTGGCTTTCTTCTAGGTTAGTACCAGAAATGAAGCAATATAGTATATAAGTATAAATATCTAATTTACAGATGTAGAAGGTAGCGGTTATATTCTCCATGTTATGTACAAAAAACCTCATATGCACAATCATTAAGATAATTATAATTGTCTTTCACAATAGTATATAACTAAAATCTAATTCTCCTGGCAATCATAGGTATTTAAATAATCTGAGTAGCTTTTTGAAGTTTAGTTACTGGAACTATTGTGTGTCACTTTTTTTAAATTTAGACCAGTGTACTTCCATGCCACTACTTAATGAGCTTTTGTTGTTCTTACTGGAAAATATTAAGAGTTAAAAAAACATATCCCACCAGCATCCAGATGCAGGGGATTTCAGAGGTACATACACAGTGCCTAACTTACTGCAGATAGGAAAGGAAAGCATTGGCATTTGCAGAATAAAGTTGCTATAAACACGTAAAAGTTTCATTAAAAGTTAATAAAATGCAGTTGCGCACAAGCCTGTGCCAATGCTGTTTTGAGAAAACTATTTAAGGAAAACTTTTTAAAGAAGCTTCTAAGAACATTTTTCAAATTGCTATGTCATAAAAGAGCTTAAAATAAATATTGATTTGAAGGAAACATAGAAAAGTATAGGAATCCAAGAAATGAAAGCTAGGGAAGACAGTGCTTTGAATCTTCGTACATTCCTAGTAAATTAAGCCAAAATGCAATAAAGAAAATCAGCATTCTGGTTTTAAAAAAACCTGTGTTTTTTCTAAAAGACCTGGTGCACATTTCCTGAATACACTACCTTAAGTTCAATAATTATGAACATAATATGTATACCCAGGGGAAGTAAATGATCATCAGCACATGTGTATACTGGTACAGATAAAGTACTTACTGTATCTGTTGCCCTTGGTACTGCCCTATAATCCTTGGTTTTGTTGCCTTTCTATTGATTAGTAAATTAAACGCTCAAAAACTTGTAAAAAGGCATAAAAATCATTTGAACACTGATAAATATTGGGCAGTTTCAGAAAACTGACGTATCTTCCTTTACGGATATATTTCTTCTTACTGCAGATCTAATGCATTTGAAGTGCTGGCACTCGATGGAGTTAGTACTGGGATACTTCAGTTTTATACAGCCCAGGAGAGTGCTGACTGGCTGAGAGCAATGTCAACTAACATCAGTGATTTGACACTTCAAAATGTATGTTACTTTCTGCATATTTTCTTGTTTATGCTATTGTAAAAGTATTTCTAGTTTTCAAAGGGTAAAAAACAATTCACATTTAAGATACAATATATAAAATGCTTGTGTATGGGGAGGAAAAGGAGAAAGGAAAAAGCAGGGAGAGGTTGCCTAATCAAAAATATCAAGTTTTCAAGGCACGCAGTGTTAGCGTAGAAGAGAGAGCAGTAGAGAATCACATTACATTTATCATTTTAAAGACTTTTAGGATGAAATATTTATCCATACTGGTCATTTCACAGAGATTTAGATGTGACAAAATATTTCATTTCTACATTTTTGTAATTAAACTGTGCTTGAAATTAGCATTTGTTGATTTTGAAATAAGCATGTGAAAATTCTGTAGCTAGTGAAGTATGATTTACAGAGGCTTTCTGGGAGACAATGTTACATCTCTAAGTTGTCTAAGAGTTGATTTATTTAAGGTCACATTATTCCATCTCACGTCATTATTCCATAGTATAAAGATGCCTATGCTATTTTAAGTTATTCCTGTAAATTAATAAGTAACAATTGCCTTTGCAAGAAGAAGTATTAACTAATCCCTGGAGAAACAAAAAATTACTATTTGGATAGCACATTTATTATTCCAACAAAGAGCAGCTAAAAATATAATAGTTGATAAATAAATAATAAATTTAAATATAATAATTTATAATTACAGAATTAACCAAAAAGTTAAATAGGGAATCCAATAATGTACAATTTTGAAAATATATTTGTCTTTAAGAAATGGTAAAATTCACTGATGAAAATACAATAGCACAGCTGTCCCTGAAAGAATTGCCTGTGCAGGTTTTAATCTTTTTTTCTCTAGATGTGTTGAGTCTGTAACTTCTTTCATAAATTTTAATTTAGTAGCCTGACTTTAATTTATGCTTTGTACTCTAAATAAACTGTTTCTTAGGTCTCGAGATTATATTATGTAGAATTTGTATTAAATTTCAACATAAATCTTTGGTTAAAACAGAATTAAAATTTAATTTATTTTTCTAGTCTTCAAAAGTTACATGAATCACGTTTGATCATAATAGTTCATTTATTCCATTAATTCTTTTAAAATATTGAATTGCTTAACCAATCTCTTTGACAAAATGAAAGGTTTTTGCCTATGACTTATTCTTTATAAATACTCTGTATTTAGTGACTCACATCATGTACAGAGTATTATTATTTGATAATTCTAAGAAAGTGTATGGTAATATTTCTAGAGCAATTCCAGTTCATAGTTACTAAGCCTTTTTTTTCTTTATAGAGAAATTCACTGAATGAAAACCACTCCAAGGATATAAGTGAATAAGAATAAAAATAAATGCAGGCAGCTTTTATTAGTCATATGGTGCTAGTCTGTTTTTTTCTGAAGGACTGTGTGCAGTAACTATGTGTCCTGACATAGTCTCTTCACTGTGCTGCGACCTGTCAGCAGCAATATTTAATTATAAACTAAGTGCTTTCATTAGTCTTCTCCACTCTCTATTAACAGTGAATTCTGCCAACAAAGTAGTCCATCTGGTGTTCATATAACTGGCTGCTCCAAGGAGGGGTCTGAGAAACAACAGTCGTGATGAATATCCATGTTTCATGTCCATAGTGAGTTACAAAGTAAACTCTATGCAGCTCATATGAGAAGCATGTAAACTTCTTTGTTTGGACAGTAGCTTTACAGTTTTTGTCAGGTGTGCAGCCTGTGGAACAACTGGAAAGGTGTGTCCAGAGAATTATTGTAATTATTGATCATCAGAAGGGGAGATGCAGTAGTCAGTGAGAATCCCTTTTGTTGCAAACTGGTTTTAAAACAAGGATTGTGAGGCTGGAGTACAGCAGAAGGCTGGAGAGCTCACTGCCTCTGGGCAGCCAGAAAACAAACCACTGTCCACAGTGCTTAGGGAAGGGACTTTGAATTAGGCTTCTTGAAAGTCCATTTGGAATGCTTTTTATTACCTTAGTCCTATCATTTGAAAAAAATTATTCTTTTCTTATCATACCTCTGACACTGACATTAGGGAATGGATCTGTAATTCCTTCAGAGCTTCTTTCTGTTCCTGCACTTCTCCTCTTCTGTGGAGTGTCTCCCCATTCTCCAGGAGTGAAGATAATCACTACTGATTCAAAAATTGTTTCAGAGAATTCCTTATCTGGTTATGGGTTATTTTCATGAGTACTTGCTGACTCTAAGTTCAGTTGCTTCTCCAAATATTTAAACTATTGATTTCCTATTCTGTCCTGTGCCATCATGTCTGTATGGAAATTTCTTACTAGATACATGGTCACAATGGATTTTCTTGCTAATAACTTTTGGAATAATGTCAGCATCCTTACCTGAGCTATTACTAGGTTTTTAAGCAATACTTAGCATTATTCATGTTTTACTTTCACATGTTTTTACATTTTCTTTTGCTGGTACTTGTTTCATGACTTTAGCAACTTTTCTTGCACTTTAGTCATTCTTACTTAAACTGTGCCTATTTGTGCTACTCTTATATACATTCTTGTCCTACATATTTGCATAATATTTTGAATAATTTATTTTAGAATTTTAGTTCTTAAAGAGCTCCTAATAGGGATATTTTTTGTACAGTGCACGCAATCTTTCCTGTATCACTTTACCCAGATATACTTCATTTTTTTTATTTTACCCTAGTACAGTCATGTTCAGCAGCTCTTTGTCAGATCTCCTGCTGATGCTAGGAGACAGTCCTAATGTAGGTAGTGCAAAAATAGCTCTGCCATAATGTGACACTTCTGCTAATGTCAGACTACTCTTTTGAAGTACTGAAACATCTAACTTCTATACAAAGGCAAGCTCTCTGGAGATCAAGTGTATAGGAGGAGTCATCTTTCAACAGTGAAGATGTGAGAAGTTGTCACTGCATAGGAATGCTACCCCTGTATGATAGCATATTTACAGAGTGCTACTTGATAGATGAGAAATAATGGTTCTGGTACCAGCCTGGAGTTAGTTCTTAAACGACAGAGGAGGCCAGGGAATGCTGCAACATGGAGAAAAATGTAAGGGTGTCTTTTCAGCCCTCATTGCTGATACATGCTTTGTGTGCTGAGCTCAGAAAATCTCCTAGTAACAGTCAGCTTTACAAACAACATGCATTTACTTTTATTTCTGAGGACCCTTGCCCCAGATTATTCGTCTCTCTGTTCATATTCTGGTTTTCTGTTTTTTTCACATACTTTTCTACCTGCATGGAACTACCCTATCATCTTCCTTTGTGATTAATCCCCATTTTAAATGTTCTCAAAGCTCTTTACGTTTACCTTTGGCAGAAATAAATATAGGTGAATGAGCACCTCACATTTATTTCTTCATACACCTCTTTTCTCACAGATGGAGGTGCAGTTGAAAAAACTGAGGGAAGAGGGATAACAGAAACTGGCAGTGAATTTTCCATGATGAAATAAGAAGCACAGGAAACAAGTTAATCTACATGTGCTTCTTACTGCTGCTGTTCTTAATTTCTTCAGATGAAGGGTTCTTTGCAGTCTGAAGTGACAATGCCATGATGGTGATAATTTTTTAGGAGAAAGGTCTTTGGGATAATTTATATTTCTCTCCCCATTTTTCACCATTCAGATTGACAACTATGAGATATGTGTGGCTTTTCTCATGGATCTTAATTATTTTCTTTGAAATATAGCATTGAACATAAATTTAGTCATAATCAGTAGAAGCACCTAAAGGTAATTCTGTCAGTTCATTTACATTATAGAGATTTGTTTCTTATATTTATAACTTTCTCAAGATTTTGTGTTTTTTCCTAGTGTACTCTAAAGATGTTACTTTAAAAAAAAATATAAATAAATGAGTAGGTCATAAGCAGGTAAGAGAACAAGTTATGATGCACTTGTTCCACTTTAAACATTATTTATGATTTTTATAAATCATTCCAGCAGTTTCATTGTTCATTCATCCAGTTCATGGTAGAAACCTAAAATTTTATATTAAAGTAAAATAAATTATTAGTACAGATGACATTTATGCCCATGACAGCTTTCTTAATTGCAAATGTCATAGTCTGTAAACCTTCTCTTTTATTTTTTCATGTAAACATTGCAGTCATGTGAAATTTCTGTTGTAATAGAGATTTTTGAAATATGAGCTTTGAACATACATAAAAAAAAGAAACGAAAGAAGATTGAGAAGGTCTTGCTTTCTTTACACCGCAGAATGTGGGGTACATGTAGATGGAAACAAAATCCTTGTATGTAAGAAGCAGTATACAAATTTGACTGCCTCAATGATTGTACAAACAGTTCTATTCCCAGGGTGAGAATGCATAATATTTCTTCACTGCTGCTTTTTGTTCTTTTAAGTGCAAAAATTTCCAGTTCAAAGTATCACAGTTCAAACTGTAGAGGTTGTAAAGGGAAGTCAGTAAGGATAGGAACCACATCCCCTAAGCTTAGCCAAGCAATAAGCAGTCACATAGGATACCAATACAGCTAGGAAAAAAATAGGTGCCTGTCAAGATCCTTCACTCTCACTGTTTTCTGAAAAGAGAATATAGGTATATTATATGTGAGATAAATCCCAGCCTGGGTGGTATTTAGATTTAGGTAAATGGTTTGGAATCATTTCTGTTCCTGCTCTGTATGTATCCATTTAGAACGGAGTATAGGAATTACAATCTGCTTAATGGTTCCTTTCCCAAGTTGCCTGCAGTCTTTGCAGACCCAGGTTTTTGTTTTAGTTCCCCTGCTGTCTCCAGCTCCCATTTCTATGCTGCAGTGCTGAGAGCTCATGCGCTGCCAGCAAGGTAAATGTATGCCATTTGTATTCCTGTCTGTCTGCACCAGCTGTGGAGGCATGTGAAGGGCACACATGGTGCTGGGTGAAGTGAGGAGTTTGTACTTCTCTCTCCTCAGCCCCATGACATTGGGATGTAATATGATATAGAAGCAGATCTTTCCTCTCCCCACAGATACATCGGGGCTGCAGCCATCCTGCTTTGAATAGGGAATTGGTGTCTGTGCAGCGAACAGCTGCAGAGTCCAAAGCGTTCTTCCCTATCGTCCTTACCAATGAGAAGCTGAGCTGGTTATGAGGATGCTCTTCGGAATACCATCATGGTGCAGTAAACCTGCATGGCCAGTCTGACACACATTTTTCCAGGCACATCTGAACCCATTTACTTGCACTGGCTTGTGCTATAGTAATCTTGTTATTGAGCATGGTTTTGGACTCTTGAAAAGAAATTATGTTTTCTCTGTGTGTAACATTGCTTTTATATAGTTACTTTGTGTATGTTTTTGTGTCTGAAGCACAGGAGAAAGGTTGGACCTGCATATGGGCAGGGTGTATCAGCATTTTTACTGACATTGAAGTATTCCAGGTGTCTTTTCATTAAGACCTGCACAACTGCTCCAGCAGGATTAAGCCCACCCCCAAATCAGACTGGTGAGGTCTGCTTCCTTCTGCAATGCTGAGCATGTCATCAATTTGTTTTAACCAAGTTACAGAGGGAGGTTCTTGAGTTCTGGCTGATTTGTTACTGCTGGGGCCCCGAGGGCACCAAGAATCTCAGCCATCTCTTCTCCCAGCTTTCCTTCAGGCCAGCTCCGGCACAGTGCAGCCCTGCAGTCAGGGACCGGGCTGAGGAAGGCACACCTGTGTGCATGACCTGTGAGGAGCCTTGCTGGGGCCCCGGTCTCCACTCAGCCGCTGAATTTCAGTTCCATCCCCGTCTTTGCTCCATGCCTGTGCTAAGCTGCAGGTGCCAGCACCTGCAGGCTGTGACCCACCTCTGTTGTGGTAGACCCTGCTCCTCCTCTAGGGTGGCAGGGAGCTGGTAGGGCCACTCCAAGAGCCTAGCAGGATCTCTCAACACACTGTCCAAGGTGACAGCCAGGCCTGGCAGATGCCCCAGGCTCCCAGCAGCTTGGCCACCTCAACCTTAGACCTTCAGTCACTCCCAGCTGTCTGACCCACCAGCACACCTGCACTGTTTGACTGCACAATTCAGTTCCAAAAGGTTGCAAAAGTAATTGTGTGAGGTAGAAGAGCCCTGATCGCCCATGATAGGTTAGGCCTGACAAGAGCTCCTACAGCCCTGAGCATTGCTTTCACCCTCTGTCCCTACAGTCTAGACTCCTGTTGTTATCCTACCCCTCCACACTGCTTTTTGTCTTAGGGCCATTTTGTTTATGATCATAGATACTTCACGTTGGGCAGGACAATGACTTGTTATTGTTATCTGTTAGGTGCAAGTGTGTGTGTGTATATAAATCCTAACACAAAGCCATACAGGTGTACTGGGTCTGGCTGGGATGGCGGTAGCTTTCTTCATAGCAGCAGGTGCTGTGTTTTGTATCTGTGGCTAGAACAGCATTAATAACACACCAGTGTATTGGTTGGTGCTGAACAGTGCTTGCACAGGATGAAGGCTTTGACTTTTTCTCACTCTGACACCCCTCACCCACCTCAGCAAAGGATGACCAAAGAATTAGGAAGGGACATGGTTGGGACAGCTGACTGAAAGTGGGCAAAAAGATATTCCATACCACTGTGCTCAGCAATAGAAGTGACGTAGTGGACAAAGGAGGTGTGGGTGTGTCTTCCAAGATGGCTGTTGCTTGGAGCCTGCTTGTGGGAGGCAGAGAGTGATTGCATTTATGTCATTTGTTTTTTCCTTGTTTCTTTCACTTAAGCTCTCTTTATTTTGACTCAGAATTTTTCTTGCTTTTGCTTTTCCTATTCTCTCACCCTTCCTGCTTGTTGAGGGAAGGGAGTGAGGAGCTATGTGGGTGCTCAGCTACTGGCCAGAGTCAACCCACAACAGTCAATGGCATCACCATTTTTACTGAGTTACATCCACAGATTCCATCTTACAAATCGGGTATGCCCAGGATACAAGAAATAGCCCTGGATTTCTTCTGCTCATTTCCTATGGCAGTTGTAGATTTCCCTGTGCCTAGGTGTAGAGTTTTGGTCTTCCATCACAAACCTTTCATTTCTAGTAAAACAGGCTTTTTTGACAACAAGGTCCTTTGGAAGTACTCTAGGACAGTTTTCAGCTTACACCTAGCATATAGGGAAGTCTGGTTTTCCACTCTAATCTATTTCTTTCTAGATTCTTATCTACACTTAACAATATTGCACTTTAAAGAAATGTTACACTTTAAAGAAGAGAATATATGTCAGTGTTGTCCCCCACTCATCTATGCAAACTATGACTGCCAGAAAAAAGTCAAAATGAACAAAACTCTTCATTATCTAAACAAAGAGGAAAAACTTTGTCTTGGAGGGTAAACTAAAAGGAAAGCCGATGCAATTTTCCTTTCATCTTTAAATACATCTTATAGTCTATTGTTATCATTACACAAGGACTTAATTGCAGAACTCATTTAAGAATCTGCTTAAGCAGTTGTTTAACTGGGACCTCAGTGAGATGTCTACAGTGTAGTATAATATTTTCACTCAGACTGGCAAAGTTAAATTCATAAATGCAAATCTTTATGAGGTATTTAAGGAAAAATATGATAAAAGGCTTTTGTCTTTCAAATACTTGTTTTTTTTAATTCACTGTAATAGTAAAAATCTAGTATTTAAGCACTGAATGGTATCATTTCTTAAAAATATAATTTGGAAGTATTAATATAGTATTCAATAACTAAGTTAATCAATGCTAATTGCACCACAGAAACTCTTCAGCATATTAATAACTCTGTGTGTTCTTCCATCTCTCTTTTATAGATGAAAATGGCAAATAAATGCTGTTCTCCCTCTGACCAGGTAAGATTTCCATTATATTATACATTTCTTTTAATTTTTGTGATTACATTGTTGGAAAATTTGTAGAGGTTGCGTATACTCATCTAGTCAGTTTTAAAATTCTAAAGTTTTCTATGGTTTGAAATTCTGAAATTACCTACTCAATACAGGAGATTCTTAATATGCATAATAATACACAGTAATAAGTAGAATCATCCACTGTAAACCTAAAAAGTGGATTAGATGGAGCCATGAAATACATGGGAGGGGAACAATGGAACTCCCAACCAGGTCTTGGAAAGCACAGTCTACGTTTGCATGTAACACTGCAGCAGTGTGTCTGTTAACTCCCAGTTTACATCACATATGGTGCACACATAGCCAAGGGGTGTATTCCAGATGCAGTCTGTTTTGCATGTACCATGCTATGCAGAATGCATTTGCCATGTGTGTTTTTCTGTGACTTTTGGAGCTCAGGACCCTGATGGTACATTTCTTCTACTCCAATTAGACCAATGTCCTGAAGACCCAGATGAATTTACTGGACTGGGAAGTATTCTTACTTCTTGCAGCATTGCAAAGAGGGTTTTTTTGTTTACTTTGTAAAATACAATAGCATTTTCCAGGCTAATTTGTTAATTCTGGAAAGTACTTTGAAGTTTGTATTACAAAACTAATGGGTTTCACTTAACATCTGTTTTCATTGCATCAGGCTGGAATTGAATCATTACTGAAGAACAGAGACTCCAGTCCCACCTCTTTTCAAAAATTCTAGGCTTGTAGATTATAAAGGTGAAAAATAGATGTCTTATAGTGTTTTGCTGCAGAAATTAAAATTTTTTACAGAAGTCAAAGATCGAGTCAAAAAATTCTTCATATCAGGATCAAATAAATATTTATTAGCTTGACATATTATATACTCTTTCACACATCACTAGTTTGTCATCTTATTTGTAAAATGTACTTGGACATGTATAGACTTTTCTCGAAGTTACTAAAAGTATTCAAGCATTAACAGTTTCTTAAAACAGGAAACTGTTTTCTTATATTTGCGTTAATCCTTTTAAAAAATATACCTCAAAACCCACCACAGACTTTAATTCTGTGTGTAGAACATAATCAAATTACCCCTAAAACTAAAATGAATTCCTATTCCATAAAGGAAGTGAGTATTTAGTGTTCACTGGAAGTCTCTTCCAACACCTTGCTAGTGGATGGACTGCGAGATGGGTGATGGGAGAGTAAAGTCCCTCCCACTGTAAGTAAAGATCAGATTTGTGAGCACTTCTGGAACCTGAACATACATAAGTCTATGGGACCTGATTAAATGCATCACAGAGTCCTGAGAGAATTGGCTGATGCAGTTGCCAGGCCACTCTCCATGGTATTTGGAAAGTCATAGAATTCAGGTGAAGCCCCTGGTGAGTGGTAGAAGAGAAATATTGCACTCATTTTTAAAACAGATAGAAAAGAGGACCCCAGGAACTACTGACCTGTCAGCCTCATCTCTGTTCCTGGGAAGATCATGGAACAGATCCTCCTAGAAGCTGTGATAAGGCACTTGAAGGGCAGAGAGGACTTAGGGAACAGAAAGCCAGCTTTGTCCTGTGCTGCATCAAAAGTATAGAGGCCAGGAGGTCAGGGCAGGTGATTCTGCCCCTCTGCTCTGCTCTTGTGAGACCCCTCCAGCTCTGCATCTAGCCCTGGAGCTCCCAAATTAAGAAGGATGTAGACCAGCTCTAACAGGTCCAGAGGAAGGCCACAAAGAGGATCAGAGGGATGGAACATCTCTGCTATGAGAAGAGACTGAGGAAGCTTTGGCTGTTCAGCCTGGAAAAGGGAATACTCCAGGGTGACCTTTTTGCAGCCTTTCAGTACTTAAAGGGGGACTATAAAAATGATTGGGACAAACCTTTTAGCAGGATCTATTGTGATAGGACAATGGGTAATAATTTTAACCTGAAAGAGTACTGATTTAGATTAGCCATAAAGAAGAAGTTGGGTTTTTTTACATTAAGGGTGTTAAAGCACTGGCAAAGGTTGCCCAGAGGGGTGGTGGATGCCACATCCCTGGAAACATTCAAGGTCAGGTTAGTTGAGCTCTGAGCAATCCAATCTAGTTGAAGATGTGCCTGTTTTTGCAATGGGGTTGACCTCCAAGGCATTTAAAGCTCCCTTCCAACCCAGAGTGTTCTGTAATTCTGTGATTTAATTACTCTCTTTGCCATGTCTTTTAATTATTAATTAAACCAATATGAAAAATAGGTGATTATGAATGCCAAGGGAAAAGGTGTTTGATTTGGATATCTTTTGTTGGATGTCTGCGAGTACTTTAGTAACTGTTTACCGCAAGTACTTTAGTAACTACTCAAAGATTTTTTCTTATCAGTTTGGGCACACATAATGAGTTCAGTTGAAAAAAGGACAACATACTCTTCCTCAATTCTTAAAAAATTTTGGGGAGAGTCATACAACTAGATATATATCATTAGATACACAATTTGATTTCCTAAATAAACAGGCTAGTCTCCATAAACTGCCTAAATAATCAGTGCAGAAACTTACTCTGTTCCAGAGAGCTGTTCAAATGTGAAACTCGGTATCAGTGTTTTAACCATCCTTTATAGGAGCCACTTTTGCTGGCTTGACTTGTCTCTTAGCCTACCATCTAAAGTAGGTGCCTAAAGTAAGAGAGTGCAAATCTATCCCACTTTTTCTATTCCAGGTATGAAAAGAAGAGACAATACATTTAGGACCTTAATTTCAGAAGCTGAAAGTTTAAGGTAGAACTGACAGCAACAAACTTGTTGTTGTTCTCTGCCAAAAAATGAGGGAAAAAAAAAAAGTATAATGAATTTGGGCAGTTCAAGTAAACAAAATTAGAGAACATAAAAATATTAAAGGAGCAAATGTGAACAACTCAGACTTTATATGTCCTGTGAAAATTGGCTTTAAAAACAATCAAAATGGGAATTTCTCAGATAAATATATCACAAAGGCATCATATAAAACTTGGCAATGATAACTGAAAGCAGAAGAGGACTTGTTCTGTCCTAGATTAATGGAGCCTATTAGTGTCAGTTACATAATGTTTGTACAGACCTGAATAGCTCTTATTAATGCAATTGATTTAAAATTTAGAGAAAGGATAACCTTAAGAGATTGAAGGTCACTTGAAGGACTGCCTTGAAGTAAAATTGATGATAGCTGCAAATTTATCTTTCCTTTTGAGCATGGACATTCCTGAAGAATTAAACAGGTCCTTAGAGCTTCATTACTGTATTACCTGCTGTGAGTTTTCTTCATTGCTTTTAGAGTACAACTTTATAAAGGGAGAAGGTTGGATGTGAATAGGTTTCATTCAGATTCTGTTTATCACAGGCCATTAACAAACTAGGATTCAGGGTCATCAAGAACATAAAAAATTACTTCATAAACCTGGCTTTTTTTTTTGTTATTCATATTGCTTCTGACTGGTTTCACTGCAAACGGAATCTGCAGACGTGATGAATTCTGTATGCATTTAAATAAAGAATATGGCAAAGAAGTAAGATATTGGTTCTTGGGTCTAAACCAGCTGTATTTATGGGTCTCTTTGCCAAAAGATGGCAAACAAACATGGTGTGATTCTTGGCCTGTGCAGGGCTGTAATTTGGACTTTGATGATTCTTGGGGATCCCTTCCAACTCAGAATAGTCTATTTTTCTCTGATTCTGTGACTTTGCCCTGCATCTGTGGTCCAAAGTTAGAGGTATTAGGCAAGGTAGTAGAAGTTGTAATTATTATTGGTATGTTTATACTGTTAAAATAAACAGTACCGGTTCATGAATTTAATTGGTATGGTCTGGCTACTTCCACACTGTTAACTTCCTTTTACCCACCAAAGCTAAAATCCCAGACTGTGGAAATTGTTTGGCAAGTTCTAGTTATACCAGGACATGTCACGACAGCTCCAAGTCAAGGACTACAAGATTTTAGGAAATATTCAGGGTCATATGAATTTGAAAGGATTAAATAAGTAGCACTGCTGAAGCTTGGGTTCCAAGTGTCTATGTAACCTGTGTCAATGATGAAACACACAGCATCTATGCATCATAACTTTTGATTTTGCTTGATATAATTTATTATAATACTCTAGAGAATTGAAAGTACTAGATTCTTTGCTAGATTTGGGATTCAATTTTCCAAAAATACGTACTGTTGGATTGATATTTATTTTTTATATCTAAATATTTGAAAAGGGCAAACATTATGATTGCTTATTGAGTAAAGAAGGAGAAGTTGGACAATTAGAGACTAGTCAATTTGACTTCAATCTCCATAAACAAATTTGAAATAAATAAACAAAATACCTGTGTGGAGCAGAAAGATGACAAATGACTTCCCTGAATAATTTGTCAATAATAAATAGTGATAACCAATCTAATTTTCTCTTGTGATCATGCAATATATTGTATGGATGTGTGACAGGAGGTTGCCACAACATAGCTTGATTCCAGCAAGGCTTTTGACAACTTTCGACATTAAAATATTTTAAACAAGTATTACACAGATTTGGTTGTAGAGATTTTGTTGGATAATCCAATATCAGGTATGGATGGTTCACTTTGAAAACTGATATATTGACTGGAAGCACTGATGAGGTCTGATCTGGATCCAGTTCCCTTGAATTCTGCCTTTATGGTGCATTAGCGAAAGTAAGCCTACTAATTTTGCAGACATTAAGCTTTAAAATACCATGTTAGACATAGGATGATCTTGTCATATTGAAGTATGAGTCTGAAAAACAGGGTTGAAGCCGATTAGGACATGGTGTATATGCAAGAATAATTAAGTATATGTAAAAGACTGGGAAAAACTGAAGAGGTTGTTACTGGAAAATGCTTGATGGTTATCTGGGGGTGTAAATTCTTCTAGGAAGGTTTAATTCATCCACCACTGTCTTACTAGAACTCAGAGATGTCCCTAATTCAGAAGCCAGTCAGATAGAGATAATATGAAAAACAACAGGTTTGTTTTTATGAATTATTACTATGGTTTATTATTACAGTTTATGATTACATTAGCCTGTTGTAATCAGATACAGGGTTGACCAACAGAGACCCCAAAAACTTGCATTCTTTTGGTTTACCTTATATTCCTCTTTTCCACCCTTTTCCCCCTCACAAATAAGGAATTCACCCACACTTTACTGCATCTCCATTGACTTTTATTTTTTCCAAATTTTACATGCTTATTTGGTTATTTCAGCCTGTGATACCAGCACAACTGTCTGTAAGTCAGTCCCCTTTTTCATTATCTTTTGACATTCTTCATCCATTATTTACTTTCTTTTAGCATATTTCTCCTTCTGGTTTACCCCCTTTTTGCTGTTTACCCCCTTGCTGGCTTCAGCTACCAGCCAACTCCTCCTTTCACATCGTGAGCAATGTCCAGCAGTATCTCACAGTTACCTTGTCAGTTTAACATCAGGCCAGGCTGGCTGCTTACCTGCATGCCAGAACAACCATGTCTGTTCAGTGGCTTTTGAGCAAGGCAGGTACTGTGGGCTGTACCTAAGTCAGCTACTGCAAGACATGCTAAGCGTTCCTGTTGCTGTAAGGCCTTGGCAGCAATACTACCTCTGATTTTGTGCACTATGTTTCCAAAAAGGTATTGACCAGAGGTTTTCTGTGACCTTTGTGGACAGGTTGAAGAAAATACAGAGGCAGAGGTATGAAAGAAATGTTCAGTAAAGATAACTTTGTGCTCAGAGAATAACACACAAAAAAAAAAAAAGCAGCAAAGAATGATGCCACACAAGCTACATATCCTTGTTTGTGGATTTTTGCTCCATTTGTGAACTGAGTATGTTTTTTTAACTCTTCCAGTGTAAGGTCAAAATCACTTGAGTCTTTAGTGGATAGGGCAAAATAAAGTCTTTAATTGTGATTACAGCAAGAGTGATTCACGTTTGACATGAGAAACAAAGTGCTAGAATAGCTTATTGAGAGAAAATAGGAAGCCTCCATTAGAAGAGGTGCTGCAAACATTAAGGATGCATTTTTTAGAAACAAAATAGGTATCATGGAGAAGGTAGAGTACTAAGTTTATCAGAAGCCTCTTTTCTACTCTGTGTTTGATAATTATAGGAACGTAATTCTAAATAAAAAACTTTTCAAATATTGAGGGTTTTCTCATTGTTCCTCATAGCAGAATGGCTGCTGAAAGCACACCATGAACATATTTGCCTGGCTTCATCCTGCAGCCTAAAAGAAACCCTGCACCTACTCTTGAAAGATCAGTTTATCTTCTTTTTTCTTTTCTCAAAATAGAGAAAAAAGTTTTTTAAAATATAACATAGCAATAAAATTACTTTATCCTAATGGTTAGTCTGAAAAAGTTAGATTCTTGAAGACTATAATTCTACAACTTACACCTGTAGAAAGGGAGCAGGACTAAATTCCTTTAAGCATAAAGAGGCCACATAGAGATGGAATTGAGATCTTCCTTGGTAATTTTTTAAACTTTGTTTATATGGGAGGACAGTTTTTCAATTCCTAACAAAATTGTCTTGATTTGCTTCAGAGACTTCTTCTGGGACCTCAGATCCTCAATTGAAAAAACTTACTCTAACAGAAGAAGTACCACTTAAAAACACTTAAACTTTTTTAACCTCTAGTCAGCTAATACGCTGTGAGGTAAATATGCTCTGTGAGCTAAATAGCTATAGTTTGAAATGGTTTCTTCTTTATTTTCTGCTTGTTATTATTGTTGTAATATTGCTAAAACACAAAGCAGACATATAAGACAAAAAAAAGACAGTTGTGAAGGATGTGAGTTTTCCATTTTTATCTAGATTGGTTAGTTCCTGCTGCACAAGTAGTGCTAGTGATCTACTATACTATAAGAATGCATAACCAGCAAGGAAACTTACTGGTGGTAGCTGTCTTCATGAGAGGGTTTTGTGCTTTGGATCTCAGTTTGAACAAGAAGGCTATAATGAGTAAAGGTGAGAGACATCAGGTCCAACTTACCAGCCTCCTTGTTAAAACAAGCAAACAAAGAGTAAAAACTATTATCGCTACCCAAAAGGACTTGTAACCTATATTTTGCCCAGGCAGACAATGCCTGGGAAGACGTATTAATTCAGATACATACCTATCTTCATAGTTCCCTTCAGCATAGTGTGGATATGTTGCTATTTTTGGTGTTCAAACTGTGCCCAGCTTGGAGTTATAAATTTCATTCTTGAACTAAAGCACATAGAACACTTGAGTGTCATAATTTCTAAGTTCTCATATCGTTTGCTCTCTAGTAGCCATTTAGGCATAACTGAATGTAACTGATATACAGTGGAAACCATTAATGTAATGTATCAAAACTGACAGCATTCCAATTTTTTTTTATTTTTAGTTAAACTTTATGTATGTGTGGGGACTGCTTGCCCCCCCTCACACTCCTGCCCCAATTGCCCTACTCTTCAAAATAGGCCATCTACCACTTGTTTTGGAAAAGACCCAAAAAAATGACTTAAGGTACCTCAAGATATACTTCTCTTCGCATTCCTGATTTGTTATAGCTCCATTGTGCCTCATAGTATGACACTGGTTCTCGCAGGTCAAGCTGGTGTCTCTTGTAGATTCTTATCCCACTTTAATTACATAAGTGTATCTGTCTGTTCTGATGTGTCATACATAGAGATCTACTTGATTTTCTTTCTTCAGTTCCCCCAAGTGTTTTGCATCATTTACTTTTCATAAGTATTTAACTGAAAGTACTATATACAAAAGGTACTGACTGTTTTATTAAATTTAACATGTTATATTTCCAGTCATTGCAGTATCTGGATACTTTATTGCTGTAGGAAAACAATAAGTCCAAATAAGAACTTTCATTTATCTGCTATGATTGGATTACATTTTGTTAGTGACTTGTTTTATCTCATTGTAATGAGTGCCATTGCTCATTTTCTTCTTACAGGAGCTTTTGGAGAGTGTATTAGAGCATGTTAGAAACTTAATAATATATAAATGATGTATGG
>NW_008240221.1:576495-579685 GCF_000691975.1 Corvus brachyrhynchos
GGGACAGTTTGTAGTATTACACCTTGTAAGCACTCCTGGAAACTTCAAATGGCAGGTTTCAGTCAAAAAAATAGAATAGTTTTTATCACATGACTAACATTCCCACCCCTGTACAGAGATCCAGTTAAAATCTCAGTAACCCAGTAAACCACAGACAGCTTGTTACTGAGTACCAACACTTGTTTGCTTTTGTTCCGTACAGACTTTTGTTGAACTGAATAATTATTCTTTCTCCATTTCTGAGGTCTAAATGAACATTAAATAAACCAGTCAGTAAGAAAGATATGTAGAAAGAAAGTAAAAAACCCTAAAATAATATTTTACTATTTGCTAGTGCTTTAGCATTTCTGCCCCGTGTAACTCATTACTGTCTGTAAGCGTAGCCGTAGTTGAAAAGGAGCAAGCAGCTCAGCGATGCTCAGTATGTTCAGATTGGTGACTCACTAGATTTAAGTACCTGTTTCAAGAGCAATAAATTCCTCTTAATGTATGCAAAATGGAGCCTGGAACGTTTTTTGCTTTGTTATTTTTCAGTAACTACATTCATGATATTCTGCTACCACATTATTCCTTTATAAATTTGCATTTACCTCAAAAATGAAGCATGCAGTTTTACTTCTTCATTTCATTTTTTCTTAGCAATAATTTATCTGAAAAATAAAGGCATGCATTGTAACACTGCTAAAGTTGTGTAATCACTGAATTTGATATCTAATTATTTGAAAACATAAATGAGATAAAGTGTATATGAAAAAAATGTATATGTATAAACTCTGAAACACAACAATTGTGACAAAGACTTTGTTAACAGCTGCAAGCATGAGCCTGGAGAAAGCTGTCTGATTTCAGATAAATCTAGTGATTTGTTTAGAGGTACTTCCTTAGAGGTACCTGTAATAGAAGTGTCAGTATGTCCAGGTTTTGACACTGCTATAGATAATGTATTACGGGTTTTATAAACGGCTGAACTACTTTGGTACATGTAGGTTTTCTGCTGGCTCAAGTGAGAGTCTGCTTTGACCTGCATAGGTGGCTTTTAAAACAGGGATTATTTCAGATATTCAGACTGCCTGCCCTACAAGTTTAAGTCTCTTCAAGGACTTCTGACACACAGGCATGATACTGTACACTTCCAGAATATGGAAATGGTCCAAAGGCAAATGTGAAGTAGATGATGCATCCTATTCTACTAAAACCACTCTTATGATCCACTGAAAAATAGGCCTTTAATTTTCAATTATTTTCTTTTACAGGTCATACATATGGGATGGGTAAATGAGAGACTTGAAGGAGCTGATTCATCTCAGCTCTACAAATTCAAGTTTCTGGCCCTGAAGGGTTCATCCTTCTACATTTTCAGCACTCCACCGGTAAAAAAACTAATATTTTTGTGGCAGTTTCATTGTAAATGAAAACCTGTTTGTTATGTCCGGGTTTCTTTTCCTTTATCAAGTGAAGTGGTCAGCTGAGATTTCAACATAAGTTAAAGCCACAGACGCCACTGAATTTCAATAAACTGTAGATATTTATCCTCTTTCAAGGTCCTCTGAAAAGCTTGCTGTATCTGGATAGTATAAAGAATTCTTTGTGGGATGTAAGTGTTTTGTTTTTTGAAGTTGTCAAGGTCAGGTTTTATTTTGGTTTGTTAGGCCTAATATTTCTTACCTTATTTATTCTAAGGTCTTTTGTAGATGTAATGAGTTAGTAGTTACTCTGCTTTCTGAAAGACAAGATGCATCATGAAATAAACCATCCATACTATTGGATGATACCTGTGGATTTTTCACGCAAGCGAGGGATCGAGGTGTTACAGAGAATCCAGTGCTAAGCGTACAGTTTGAACAAATCTTGCTTTGATAATCTATAAACCTCATAACAAGAATTCTGTTTCGCAACAGGTGACTTATCTAATATTTTTCTAAAAATTGATTTTAAAGGATTAAATGGAAATGAGCTGTAGAATTCTAAACTGTTTTAAAAAATGACCCATACTTACCACATGGTAATATTTAATCCTTTCTTTTTTTTCTCCAGAGAACCTTTGCCTTAAACAAATCATTAAGATTAAAATGTGGACTTAGAATGCAATTTCAATTATACAATTTGCTTGCAGTTTTGCTCAGAAGATGCTCAGTCTCCTAATTTTGTCTGCTGATCCAAAGAAAATCTGATTCTTTATATGTGTACTCTCTGCAGTACCTTTGGGAAGTACATACTTTTAAAAAGTTATTTGTGAACCTCAATGAAGTGCAATAAGTAAAATTTCTGCCTCTCTTGATTGAAATTATTAATCCAATGATTCCAATTAACTTCAAACATTCTAAAACGGCCAATAGTATTCTTTTTAAAATGAGACAACACATCTGGGAAAAGCAGAGGTTTCCCCCCTCTAAAAATTGGGGGTTTAATATGTTAAGGCGAGGATTTAAATTTTATTAAATTACTACAATCCAATTAAAATGTAAAAACTAGGCAGAAATATTAAACAAATAAATAACACACCACATGAATTATTTTCATCAAAGTTTAATTATTGTTTTCAGACCTGTTTCTAAGACACATTTTTGATATTATTAAAATGATACATTCATATGATACTAATTTGGGATAAACTACTTTATTTACCATGTTCAGCACTCTACTAAGAGCAGACAAGTGGGGATGACTGGTAGTATAAGTTACTTGACAGAATCTATTATGCTCCTACAAATTTTTTTGTAGGAACCTTGGCTTTCAAAAAAATGAACAAAGGGGATCCGTTTGGTCAGTGTGTTGTGTCATCTCAATAATATGATGCACCAGTAAATGTGACAGAGTCTATAAATCATAAAACCTGTTGACCAGTTTTCTTGCTCTTTAATCATTCCACAGACATCTTTCAATAGGGGAAAAAACCCCAAAAACTAAACACCAAATTAGCAGTTTCCAGCAACCACCCATCTGGAGACTTCAAACCCGGATCTAAAGCCACACTTTGAAGCTGATTATCAGTCTCCTGAGGGCACCTCTAGGCCTGGCTGTTGTTGACCCCCTTCCCTGGGGCTCGCTCCCCGGTCCCATTGCTGCCCTGCAGTGCAGCGGGGCCAGCCTCCAGCTCCACAGCCCTGCCCTGCCCAGCCATGGCTCCAGGGAGCCAGGGCCACCCTGGGGCCCATGTCCTGGCCCCGCCTCAGCCTGTCCCTGCTCTCAG
>NW_008240221.1:579767-597463 GCF_000691975.1 Corvus brachyrhynchos
GGCACCTCTAGGCCTGGCTGTTGTTGCCCCCCTTCCCTGGGGCTCGCTCCCCGGTCCCATTGCTGCCCTGCAGTGCAGCGGGGCCAGTCTCCAGCTCCACAGCCCTGCCCTGCCCAGCCATGGCTCCAGTGAGCCAGGGCCACCCTGGGGCCCATGTCCTGGCCCAGCCTCAGCCTGTCCCTGCTCTCAGGGACATGCCTGGTGCCTGGAGCTGAGGCTTCCCCAGTCTCATGGCTGCCCTGCTGCTGGCTGGGGCATGTACTGGGCCTGGCTGCAGTGGAGGTCACTACTTCATAGCAGATCAGTGGCAGTGGTTTCTTACTTGGGGCTAAAGCAGTGCTAACACAGCTGTGTTTGGGCTGATGCTGAGCAGGGCTGGTGCAGCCTTTCTGCTCACTGCTCACCCTGCAAACATCCTGGGGCTGGGGCAGGCTACAGGGGACACAGCCAGAACAGTTGATTTAGATGGACCAAAAGGGATTTCATGTACCATGAAACATCACGCTCAGCAATAAAAAATGGGGATTTGGTCCTCAAAAGTAGCCATTGCTTGGAGACTGGCTGGGCATTGGCCTGCTTGGGGTGAGCAGCATGAAATCACCTTTGCATTAATTGATTTCTTCCCCTTTCCATCACCTACTAAACTGTCTTCTTCTTGCCCCATGCATTTTCTTAATTTTTCTCTTCCTGTTGTCTCTCTTATCCCATGGCAGGGGCATGGGGAGGTGGTGAGGGGCTGTGTGGGTGTTTGGCTGTGTGACAGGGTCAGCCCACTGCAGGGCCATGAGTTAGGACCCTGCCCTGCCAAACCCTGGAGAGCTCCCACGACACTGGTTCTGTGTCACGTGTCCCAGCTCTGTAGCTGGAAACACAGGTCCCCACACGAAACTGGGCATAGAGCTCCTTCACTCCTTTTAGAGATACTTGATGGTACTGCTCTTACCGTTGCTCCGAGGTTTGGTTTTTTTACTGTCTTAAGTGGGAGAAAAAAAAAATGGACTGTTCAATCACAAAAATATAGATGTTTCAACTTGCATGATCTTTACAAGAGACAAGTTTAACATGTTTTATTTAAAAGATGTTGCTATTGCTATTTGTATTCTGAATCAACACAGCTTATCAGTATATCAATATAGTGTGCACAAAGCAGATGACCTATAAGTTCTACACTTACCTTCAGCCATAACTTTACAACTGCTTGTAAAAGGATCTGGTACCATTTCCACTCCTTTTCTATTTCATTGTGTGTAAAAGATGACATGAATGTAAATACAGCTGGTAACTTTCCTAAGAATGGAAAACATAGTTATCTATGAGCAAAAATAAAGAAAATTGTGGAAAAATGTGGCAATTATACTATGAAAGAAATCACTATGACAAGTAATATTCTATTTATATACTATTTGTGCAATATCTCAGATGATTCCAGAATGGTGATTCCAGAAATGTAGAAGTTTCACCATAGAACTAGATAGCAAGAATGGTGTGATTAACAGAGAATGGTTTTTCTGCATCCCTGAAGTGGCTTATTTAATTGTATTTAAGAAATTTACAGATTTCATTTACAGACTGCTGTATTGAAAGCGTGACCCATTTCTGAAAACTGCATATCTGAAAAACACCATTGAACCAATAGAAATTAATCTTGTGTCAATTTTAAGATACAAGCAGTACTTTATTACATTCTAAAAGCATCTACAGAATTCCTGTCAATTTTCAGATATTGGAAAAGTTCTAAATTCATATCCTAGAAGAAACTGAGGAAAAATTATTCTAAATTGTCATTCAAAATTGAACTATTTTTTATGTCTTTGAAAATTTCCAGGAAATAATTTAATGGGGTTTTTTTAATGGAATATGGGCTAGATGTAGGGGACATCTGTACTGTTTAATTTTTTTATGTTTTCCTTATGGTTCATTACAGTTTTTACATTAAAGTCTTCACATAGCCATATCCTTAGATCTGCTGTGTAACCCTTAATTGCAAAACTATCTTTTTCCTTGTGATTAAATAAATAGCACTGAAGTGATTTAACGTGAAGGCAGCTAGACAATCACTGCATGTGCTGTTTATAATTTTAGGAAAAGAATGAATACAAGAATATTGTGAAAGTAACATAAATAGTTCCACCTTTGACAGACAGTATAGAGAAGCTTGTGCAATGTAATTAAGACATGCAGTGCTTTTAATGCTGCCATGTAAGTTCTAAATACATCTATTGGTAATTTACATTACACAGGATGTCAATGTAACATATTAGGAGAGAGGTGGCAATAAGTTGGAGGGCACAGACTTAACCCTGATCATTTTTGGTAAACTTTCTAATTCTACACACAAGTCTGTATTTATGTTGCTATAGGATTTGCTAGGATCTGTGTTTTAGTGTGTGTTTTGTACCATCCAGTTTGAGTTGTTTGGGGCATCTTTAGGCTTCTTATAATGCCATATCATAGTTACCTCAGGAACAGGTCTTGATTCTTGTTTTCCTTTTTAATATCTTACAATAATTTTTTAAATTATTCTTGGGGTTTTTTTCCATTGAAGAGTGAAGAGACCAGTGAAATTAATTATGCTTTACCTAGAAGTGTTTCATCTTCTCCTTAGACTTTTTTAGCACTTCTACACAGATTGGATGCTTCTGCTTAATTCTCAGATAATGCAACATTTGCTGTATTCCAGTAATAAATATTATAGACGCTTGGATTTTTTTCCATTACTTATTCAAATGTTTTTAATATTTTGGGGGGCTCTGGAGACTTCTAGAATCAGATTCTGTGTTCAGAGAAAGTCAAAGACTAGGTTATGTTAATTTGATTTTAGTGAGTTTTGAAGTATGATTCTCTTTTACATGCACCCCATATTTTTTTCTTTAGTGGTGATCTCAGAGCAGGCATGAAAGTCTTTTACGCCTATTTTATACTTGCAGAATTCTCTTCTAGGGAGTAACTTTCTGAGTCAATTGTTCACTGCATTGTATGTGTCAGGATGAGTTTATTATTTTCTCTGTATTTTAAATCTTAACTTTCTAAAGAAAAGCCAATGATTAAAACACACATTTAAAGGTAAGTATAGTTGGAATATGAGTTTGAACTTATGCTGAGATCACCCGGTCTGTGTAAAGCTAAATTTTACTAGTTTGTTTATTTTCAGAATTCCACTGCAATGCCTGTTTTTAAACCATGAGGAAATTGCAGAAACTCATGCAAAAGTAAAAAAGTACTTCTTCAACAGTAGGGACTTTTGCAACTCTACATACCTATTTCAGTCTCTCATTAGAGACTTAAAACTGTAATTGCAGGTTCCTATTTTTTGTAACTCTGTTTGGCTTTATTATCTTTTTGATCAGCTCAGTGTTATCTGTGAGTTTATGAATGTCTTATTTTTACAATGTTTCTTAAAGGATTAATATAGCTAAATGTCTACAGAACCAAGTATGCCATACATAATGCATTGGGTTAGCTAAGGAGTTGGTCTGCCAATGATAAAAGTAACATTCAGCTTCTGTTGGTCATAAATTCATATACTAGACAAACATGATAATTTGTAAGTAGGAGCTTACTGAATGCTAATTGAAACTCTCATGTATTTTGCCACTATTTCTGACACTGTCAGAACTAAATTCAATGAATGCAAGTATGCCTCGTTAAGTCATCTATTCTAAATATATCTGTTTGAAACATTTTGTCAAATGCTTCCTAAAAAATAATAATACTGTCATGCTAAAATAGTCCCAAGAAATTGCAATGTATAGAATACCTGCAGGAACAATTCCAAGGGGAAATAATGAGAAAAACTATTTTATTGCCTAAGAAATATACTTGAGTATCTCATTTATCTTAGTTAGTTATTACCCAGTTATTAAATGTGTGCTGATGGATAACCTGCAATCAACTGGAACATTCTTTAAATCGAATGAAGGATATTGCAATTTTTGTGAACTTTTCTGATTATTTACAGCTTTTCTCCTTGACTAGGAGTATATGATTATTTGCAGTTTTTTTTAAAGTAAAGCAATCTATAACAATAACATTTTAAGCTTAGACATACTATGGTAGTTCTGATAAAACTATAAATAATGTCAGCTGTCTATTTAGATTCTAGTATTCCTTTGTAATATGTTTCTTTTGCCTCCTTAAAATTCCTCTCAACATGTCATTTGTGTTCTGAGCACCTTGCACACAGTGGTATTCACACTGTTTCACTCTGTAAGTATGGTAGCCTTTCTCTGATATACACAATAAAATAAAGCCTTGGCTTATATATGTGCCAGCAGTTGTCACCATCACTACCTGTCTCTGCTGAAAAAGTCCTATGAGGTTACACAGCATCAAAGGATGAAAGAGATGCATGGGATAATGGGAAGAAGTCTGAAGTATTCAGAGTGAATTTAATGGCACAGCAGTGTCACTACTGTCCATCACTAACAGTGCAAAGAACTCCAACAGTTAAAATTAATCTTCAGGAATCAAAACAAATGATATGAGCAAATGAAAGTCCTTTCATATCTCAACAGCTTTCAAGTCATAGCCCATGTCACTAAAGTCAGTTTCATAAACAGCAGATGAATCAGTGCTTATGCTTCTATGTCTAGCCACTTAGAGCAATAAAGGATTGTCCTGCTGTTAACTTAGATGGAAAAGATCCTTTCCCTTTGAGATATTCAAGACCAAATAATGAACTAGCCCCCATTCTACTCTATACCTTATTTTGCAAAAAGCATGAATATACCTTTGGAGGATCAACAGTAATGGGGCAAAACATGTATTATTTAATTACTTTATTTTCAAAAGAGCCACCAAAGTACAAAATATTTCCCTGGAAATAAGATTAAGCCAAGACCTGCAGTACTAACTCTATGTAAGCATGTTTAAAGATATATTTCTTTATGAATTAGCTTTATAAGTCCTCTGTTTCAGTTGTTTCAAAACTTACGTTATTTCTTATTTGTACAATAATTAAAATGCAAAACTCAAATAAAATATTGAATAAGAAATAATAATAAGAAAAGTAGAAATGGAAACCTAAAAAATAGAAATATATATCTTTAAAAATTGCTACCTTTTATGAAGTGATGGGAGGACAAGTTAAAACCTAAAATTTCTTTAAATTTATTTTCTATACCAGCTAACATTGGATTTCAATATGAAAAGGTTTAAGTAGTACTATATACTTCTATAATGTAATTTTAAAATTATCAGTATGTAATGTTTTGAGCTTTAATTTGTGAGACATTGCTCGTAATAAAACGAAGTGTGTAACATGTTTTTACACATTCTAGTTGATTTATTGTATTAAAGTGATGTTTGCCATTTGATTGGTAAGATATAAAAACTGTGAAATGAAGAATCTTAGAACATGAGTCCCTCTATATCCTGAAAAAATGTGGTGCTAGAACTTCCTCTTCTAGAGTTCTTCAGTCCTGTTTCAGTAGGTGATTCATAATATCTAAATTTAATCATCTCAAAAACCTAATCTAACCTAAGAGAAACTGAGAGAAGGCTAGATTGTTAAGAATTAATTTGGATTCTTAAGATTAGGAAGAAACTAACACCAAGTTCACATTACTCCTCCAAAGGACTCTGAAGTAACATTTAATAACCAATAGAAGATGCATCAGAGGCCTGTAGGTGTTGTAGTGGTTTGGATTCTCCTCCTGTTGTTACAATTCTGTTTAACAGCTTAGAATTTAAAGAGACTTAAAAATTAAACTTTAAGATAAATTTAAAAACAACCAAAACATGTTGATATCTCCTTGCAAACCATCAGGAGAAATACTTTTTGTGCTACTGTGAACACAGTTATTGAATTTCATCATTTTTTCTAGTTAAGTTTCATCCACATAAACCAGATTTTTGACAAGCAAATTTTTCTTTACTTACATAGTTTTAATTTTTTTTTCTGCTTTTTTCCTTTTGGGCAGGGGTTGGGAATAGGACAAAGCTGAATCAGCCCTAGAATTTTAAATTAGCCAAGTTACTATTAGAGTTACCTAAACACTTGTTTCCATATGCCAAAAGCCTCAGATTTACAATTTAGTCAAATCCTTCATGTATCTATGCAGCCATTCCTGTGCATTCCCCAAGTGCTAGGATTTTGCTCTAAAATATATAAGCAAAAATAATATGTATTCCCTTTGAATTTTTCTTGTGTATAAGTTGTTTTATTCTTTCTTGAACTACATAGGCTAGGTATTGTTTTTAAAAGTAAACAGATTATCACATTATACCATGAAGTAGAATTTGGTAAAAACTTGGAACATCATTCTTGCTGTCAAATTTTAACAGCCTGTCATGTCAACAGGATTAAGTAATGAAATCAAAGGGAAACAAAAAATAGGTATTTTCATATTATTAAGACTACAGATGATATTATTCTTAATTTCAAATATTTCAGTCACATAGTCCTTTACAGTTTTTGGAATAAATATTGAATTATTCACACCTTAGTGCATGTAAACTCAAAACTGAATTTAGGAATACATCTTGATCTGTTGATTGTAAGATTTTTTTAAGATTGAGACATGAAGCTGAATGGCTCTGTGTTTGAGACTGTGTTCTCTGTGTTAGCATCTTGAGAAATAAATATGCTTGTGTAACTAACCACAGAGATTACAAAGAGGTTTCCATCATACTGGGAAAAAAAAACCCCAGTGAAATTATTTAACACCTTTTTAATTCCTGTTTCCTGTAAAAATTTAATGCTATTTGACAGTCTTTTCTAAATGCTGGGTATTAAATGAAGTGTTGTGCCTGTATTTAAAGCATCCAGCAGAATAATGATGGGTGAAGCCTTTTCAGTTTTTTTCATCTGAACATGATTTTTGAATAAAGAATGTGTTTATAATATTTATTTTTTTATATTATAGGTAAGCACACTAGACTGGGTACGAGCTGAAAAAATCTATAACCTCTGTGAGGTTCTATTTAAAATTCACAAGGTAGGTTTCCCAGCAGTTCCAATGATATTATTTAGTAAAGAATGTTTACCTTTTCCAGTTCATGATAAACTCAAGTTAATCTTAACTAGGAATAGCTAGCATTCAAATATTTCATCTGTTGTTAAAAAACTATTTGCAATCACTAGTCCATTAGCTGTGCAAGTGTAAGAGAATATGGAAAACAGGCTAAGCGCCAAGTGAGCAAGTTACTAAAATGCTTTCATATTGAAGGAAGGTTTCAGTATTAGAGCTGGGTGTGTGAAGTGTCAGTGAGACACACTGCTGAGCATAATGATACTGGTTTTTTTCTTAGTGGGTCAGATTTTTGAGCCAACATGAAGAATAATGCTCTTGCTGTAGTTCTTGATTCATACAAAGATACTTGTATTTAATTTTAGTAATTAAAAAGAAAAAAATTTTGTCCTTTTTGTATCTTATGTATTGATTATTCTATCAAGTACTATAGTGAGTTTTTATTTACAAAGGGCAACATGTTGGGTTTGTGTCCCGCAGAATTCATTTTCTTCCCCCAACTAGACACAGTCATGTTTTCTGTCTAGCTTGGCCCAATCAAAGATTTGGGGCAAAATCTTAGCACTTTGTGTAAATAATTGACTTAAAGAATATATTTTCTAATAAATTGCATCAGATTAATTTTGTTCTACAACAACAAAAAAAACCCAACAACTTTTCAGGTGAGATAAGGCTACTAGATGAGAGCCTATTTGTCTAGGAGAGTAAAAATTAACATTTTCAGAAAAAAAAAATCCATCTTTTCAGATAAAATACTGTTTCAGTGAAAAATGAAAAGTCATCTTTAGTTCTCACCAGCTGCTGTCCTGTCCTCTGTTGTTTCTCCTTTAACCATGCAATGATGTTGTGGAAAAGGCAGGTTGTGGCTCTGTTACCTGTAACAGATCCTGCACTGAAGCAGAACTGCTTAAGGCTTTTTGTTTGGCATTGGTTGGGGGTTTTTTTGGTTTGGTTTGGTTTGGTTTTCAGTGTGTAGGGTTTTTTGTTGAGGTTTTTATTTGTTGGGGTTTTTTCCGATTGAACAGTTATTCAGGACATGGGAAGGAAACGTTTTGGCACTGCCATGCAAGGAAAACAGGAGTTCAGGACCAGAGCTCAGCTCCAGAATGCAAGGCACAGGAGCAGAGCCATATTCTTGTTGGCATGGCATTATTTTGGTGTGACCATGTCTCCAGCTGGGAACATATGGGCAAATTCAGGTCCTGCCCATCACTGAGACACCACCAAAAAGCAGACAGATCATTTATTTGGTCTCCTTAATATTTTTTATAATTTTACTTATAAATAAGTCAGGCACCAATGAAATATATACACATTAAGCCTTTTGAGAAGATTTTACTGCGGCTTGGGTTTTGTTTCTGTTTTTTTTTCCTTTAAATATTACTGCTGAAACTCAGTTCTTCCTTCAATATTATGATAATTTCAAGGATATTCTGTCCTTAAAGCAACTTCTGCTGGACTTTTTCATTAAGAAAAAGAAGTGGGGAAATAAACTACCCAAGATTCAACTCTTTAATGTTCTTGACATTTTAATAAATGAATGCTTAATTGCTAGTCTTCATGAATATGTTAGCGAAAGTGCAAAAGCCCAAATTGAACTCTTTAACCTCTTCTCTGTCAATTCTTTTGTATAAATGACAATGAGGCAAACTGAACAAGTCAAAAAGAGATAGGAAAAAATTGTAAGAGATTAATGTTTCTGCACTACATATAATCGAGTTGTGTTGTAAAAGCTGCTGTTTGGGGAGGGTGTTCTTAAGGATTTTCAGAAGCTGGTTAGAACTAGTGCAAAACTGTGGTAGAGTATGTTATTGTACCTTCTCATGAAAGATGAATTATAAGGAGAGGTGCTCTTCTTAAGAGGTGCTCTTGTTACATACCTAATTGTAAGTTTCTCATCTATGTTTATGATGACACAAGAGTTAAACATGGAAAATGAGAATCCAATATGGAACTTAAATTTTAAAACAAAATGTTTGATGTATTTTAGATTTGGGTGTATGTATACATACATGTGAATACACAAATATGTGATTTAAAATTCATATATATAACATGCACTTGCATATTTGTGGTCATTTGGAGGTAACAAACAGATGATTTGAAATGCAATGTCTTTTATCGTGTGTGTTTATTCCTATAGCTTGTCTCATAATTCAAACTCTTACTGTAATCCTGTACATGTGTCTTAAAAACATTTTATTTTCTTTTATTGCCTAGTATTTTCACATACAAATTAAAAAATACTAATATAGTAGTCTACAAGCCAGGATATGCAGCAGTGAGTCTTGAAGCAGATGTAATACCTGTCCCTCCATAGCTGCTGAACACCTGAATATATGCAGAAATTTTGTTCAATGTCCTTTTCAACAGTGCAAAGGAGTGTTGTAAAATAACTTTGAGCTTCATCAAGTTGGTTCTCTCCTCAAGTACCTGCAGGGCTAATTTTGACAACACAGTACTGTGAACCCTGGTGGCAATATGTGCTGCTCCCAAGATGCCCCATGAATCACTGCTAATTATTTTGGGCTTTCAGTCTTTTCTGCCTCATGATATCATAAAAAAAGGGGGATAGGGAAAGGTTCTCTCTGATAAATAGAAATATAAAAATATGTGTCATTTGGAAATTAAGGCTGTGCAAGTACTTAATGTGTAAGTATTAGCTTTTTTATTTCGTTTTCTTTTCCTCTATATTTATGTTAATCAATGAAGTCTTGAAACATTAGGGAAGTTTCTTGTATTAATTTGTTTACAATTACATTCTATTACAGGGATATTTTTTATAATGAAAGTTTAATGTGAAGTTTCTCTTCTTTATCTTGAAAGTGATGGCAGGATCTTGCTTCCATGTCCTTGTAGTTACAGAATAGCATTGACAACTGTCAGAGGACATGCTCATGTTGTTATTTCCAGAATTAGCCCTGGGGTGCTTGATAAATTGCTGCATTCCTTGGGGTTTCGAATACTGGAACCCAAGTAGAATTGAGTAATTATTGTCTCCTGTAGAGCTGGTACACACCTCCTGCAATGTATTGAAACATTCAGGGATTTCCTTCTTTTTCACTGTAAACAATATATTGGTACAAACTCATTTTAGATTTTATATGTATTGCTTAGGTGATTTTGACAGTATTTTGGAACTGCAGTAGTAGCTTGGATTGCATGATAGGGAGCAAAGCAAATAAAAAGCAAAGAGAGAATCTGTCTTTGATAAAATTGTTTAACTCCTAGAACATTTCTTCAAGTTAATTGTTGACATAATGCCATAGTATATCCAAGTACCCATCACTTACAGAAGACAGTGTTGCTTCAACTGTGGTTTTGCCAGATGAAGAATCACATACTGAAACATGTCTTTCAGCTCTGGCTTGTTGATGATTGCTGGCTACAAGCAAACTTGTATTTAGGTATTCACCAGGACTTCGATCTTGAAGACCAGAGGCCGTATTGTTTCAGTGTTATGGTTGGACATGGCAAGAGTCATTATTTCAATGTAGAGCTTGGCAGTGAATTGGCAGTGTGGGAGAAATCATTTCAGAGAGCGATTTTCTTGGAAGTTCAACGAACAGGGGTAAGTAGTGAATAATTTAAATCATTTCATCTGTAAAGTAAGTATAACGAGTTTAGATTGTTTGTATGCTTAATAATTGCATTGGATTGATGTCCTCCATGACTAAGGATCTGAGTACATTTAATACACAGAAGACTTCTGAAAGGTTCATCATCACATCAATATTTTTCTGTCAATGACTGTATAATAACAGTCAATGAGCATGTTATGACAGATTGATAATTTAAAGTAGTAATTTGTAAGTTCACCTTGATTATGAAAAACAGGAAATTATTACATTTTACCACTGGAAAATTCGTAGGAGTTTATTTAGTCCAACTTGAACATTTTCTTCCAGAAAGCTAATTTTCCTCTCACATAAAGTAAATAGGTTATGTTTTACATCATGGTTCTGTTTTCAAAGAAGAAATATTTTGCTCTTATATTACTGGTGAATTGAGATTGTCCTTGTTAACATTGGAAGAGATTGAAGACAGCATAAAAGTGAAAAGAAGTTTGTAATAGTCTTGAATTCCCAGAATGAAATGGCAGATTATCACTTTCTGCTGGCTAGTAAATCTAGACCCATACTCTCAAGTGAACAGGACGAGTTGTATGGGAGTGTATGGATTGAGACTATAGGCCTTCTTCAATTAAAAATGTATTTACACAGTTTAGCACAAATGCAAATTTGATTTGGTATGCTCAGGTTTACTGTGCCCTCTGAACCTCCTAAAGGCATTTGAAATAGTGAGAACACTGGATCACAGCATTGTATTAACATGACTTGCAAGGAGCAGGAGTCCTATCACAGGTGTTGAATCAGCTTGTCTAAATTTACAAATCTCTGGGATTCTAACCAGGTTTCTGGGTTCTAACAAGGTGCTTGCTTAAAACCCTCCATTTGTCTCTTCAGACTGATGAAGGAATAAAAAAAGATTTTCTAACAGTAATGTTCCTAGTCCTGCACTTCTGAGAAGAAATGCAGCTCTTTAGGAAAAAATTGATTCTTCCTGAAAAATTTTGTGCATCAGGGAGGGATTAATAATGCATATTGAGCATGCATAAAGTATTTTCTCACATGAACCCTCCAAGAAATTATGATACAACTGTTTGACCAACCATTCAATCCTCATATTTATTATCCATATAGAAAGCAGATAACATAATTAAAATTAAGTATAACAAGGGTGGAGATTAGCTGGCTCTTTATCTGATTGGATTTCTGAATATTTATTGTTAAATCTCAAAACTTGTTTTTCTTTTATATCCTTATGATCTTAAAATTAAGGAATGATTCTTTGCTTGTGGAATGATCTTTTGTCATTTGAATCAAACAGTCATCTAGACTCATTTCACAAAAAAAGACATTAAATTTCCTGCAGCTGTGGTATAACCTATGTGAAACCTCCAGGAGAGTCTTTCGAATAAAATCCTGATTACAGTGTTCAAGTCTCCGTATGTGTTTTCCTATATCTTAATTTTCTCTCACACGGTTGGATACATCCAAATTTACTGTAAACCACTGTGTCAGTGGAGTTCAGAGTGCTGTGGTCATTCTCCAGCAGTGAAAAGTCTTTTGACTGCACTATTGTATTTCTTCCTTCAAAACATAAATGCTGTTGCGAGTGCCTTTCTTTTCAGAATAATGTCAAGAGCGGCATGAATCAGCTGCAATTTAATATTACATAAAATAGAAAAAGAACTGGTGTTTCAGTATCCAGAAAATTCAAGGTTGTCACTGGTATGCCAGTCTGTAAAAGTTATTCTTTTGGAGAATTTAGGAAATTATTTTTTATTCATAAATGATTGGGCAAAATTCATGGCAGGTGTTGGATTGCATTGTGCCATTTCAGCCATTCTTATTTAAAAGGGGCTCTGTCCTGTTTACTGTTGAGTGTAGTTAGGAGCTTGCCTATAAGTTTTTGTTAACCTTATCCTGTACATACCCTTTGTATTTGGTGTTTCTGCAACTAGAGCTGTATTTCTGAGAAGATTCTGTCCTTATGCAGTTTACAAAAAGAAATGTTAAGTTGCAGTGGCCATTTGAATTTTATCTACCCGTGTTGTGTGATTTTTTTTTTTTTTACATTTCTTCTGAAAATGGTAGCAACAGTAGATGACAGAAAGGATGCAATAAAGCAGGAAGAAACACCCCTCACAATATTGTTCCCCTTCCAGCTATCTTAGAGCCCTATTTCAAGCTGCAATTGTTTACAAAAAGAAGTGTACTGAGAAACTCTGAAATTCAGTGTTCCTGGTGAAATGAATCTATTTACAGACAATGATAACAAGCAAACAGATATTGGATCCATGTGCTAGAAATATATGGGATTTTTTTCCTAGAAGAACTATTGTAGTTGCTGATGGCATAACTTGGCTAGATGGGGGCAATAAAAGTGCAATGGAAGTAAAGCAGAAAGGCAACTGAAAGAGAGAAATGCTGTTAAAAAGTGTTTCCGTGAGTCTGGTAATAAAAGTCAGCATTGCAATGGTGGAAGATAGGCAATGAAAACTTCTCAATCATATATTGAAGTTAAATCATCTCCCACAAATCCCAGCAAGAATGTTTGTCTCACCTGAAACATCCTAAATAGTGCAAGATGAATAAATAATGCTCTGATTAGGTAATTTGTCTTCTGGTTTTGTTTTTTTTCCAAGATATTTATAGTGTAGAAATCTTCAAAAATAAGATGCTAGCACATTTTCCAGAGCTCTTACTAATTCTTTGACCCTTCAGGTTGGTCTTGTCAGTACTACAGGATTTTATTTCACATTTTTTCAATGTTGTCTTTTTTTAATTTCTTAATCAGTATTGTTCCCTTGCCTCAGACTATTTTTTCCAAAGGAAATTATACTGACTTATCTGAGTCCTGGATATGATTATTAAATTAATGCAGAAACATCTCAAAGGGATGATTTGGATCAGTTCTGTTCAACAGGAGGATGGAGGAGAATATTGGAACAGTATGTGGTAGTGGACAGAGGAAAGGGTGACAGTAATACATTTCACTGTCACCTGTAGAAAAATTGGACCAACAGTTTTGTCATCTTGAAACCTTGTACATGTAAGCTTTGTTCCATGGCTGGAAAAGGACAGAAAAGAGGAGTCTGCTTTACAAATGAAAGAATTCTCAGAAAACTGAAAAAAACCATGCAGTGGGAAAGTCATCTACCAGTGTCTCTAAAGTACCTGCAGTTAGTATATAGTGATAAGACATGGTTACATACTCTCCTCACTAGCAATTCTAACACAAAAGAAAGTTTTCCTTTCGTACTTCCAGCTGTGATGAAGATGCTGCAAGTTCTTTCCAATCCTCATACAGCTGAATAACCTACTCAATTGAAACCATTTGCATTGCTTGGACAAAAATTTTGTTTAATATGAGTTACTCCAAGAATTAAAATAGGCTGGATTCCATTCAGTTATAACAGAATAATCAAGAAGTTTTGCTGCCTTGTTATTTTCCATGCTTAAAGGTAAGTACTTCTAGTTAACTTTTTTCCATTTTTTTCTGTGATTCAGTGACTGACATCAACAGAGAAATAAACCCTTGAAATAAAATTATTATATATATTTGTTCAAGTCAGGGATATGAATGTATAGAGAAGTGTTAGCAGTACAATTCATGTTCCTGGAATGATACAGGGTCCTCATGTGACAAATATACACTACAAATAAAGTAAAAGTAAACAAAGCAAAAAACCAAAGTAAACAAATTAAGATTTATGAATGTTGCAAATTATTTCACTTAACACTATTGGAAATCCAAAACCATTTTATAATGAACATGAATTTATGATGCAATTATCCTCTGTTTTCCCTCTTCTTAAATCAGTTAACATAAATTCCATATTCTGTGGATGCTTTATATTTTGTATGCATTTTTAACATATCTTTATTTTCCTAGAACTTAACACCAAATCATTCTATAGTAAGATTCTTGATGCTGAATATGTGACTCAGAATCATTGTGACTCAGAATTGCTCTCAGACAGCTTATGTCTGTTCGTGGATAAAGCAAAAATAATTATTGAGAGTAATTGTGCATGCAGACCTGGAGCTTCATTTCTATAGGATTCCCACATTAAACTTTTAATTTTCTTTCTGCAAATATTGTGCTGCTAAAACACCGTGATTAAAATTCCTAAAAATTTAAGTAATAGATAAGTGCAATTAATAATTTTGTTTTGTTTTATAAGCAACAACTATTTGCTTTTACATATTAGTTACTCCAGCCAGTCGCTGTTTTCATCTGTGAACTTGAGTCTTCCATGCTTAAAAAAGATGACAGACATGAGAGTGACACACCTTACATGATGCTTAGTTCATCATCTTCCTGTTCCACTTTAACATTTCCCCCCTATACACTGTGTGTTCTTCAGGCTGATCTGTATGAAATGCATAAGGAATCTGCAATCGTGTTATTGATGATTAAAACTAACCAACCAACCAAAAAATCACATAACTGTTTTGAAGAAGTGGTTAACTCAATAACCTTTCCTCAGCTTTACATGTCTTTCCCTTTTTGCTTATTGGACTATTTTTCATTAAGTGTCTGGTCCTGGCTACTTTTTGCTATCTTCTATCCATCTTTTTAATTTCCATGTAATATCTTGTCATAGATTTTGCTCGTTCATCAGTTTGAATTAATTTCTAGCCTATTAATAAAATTTTCATCTGAGAAGGATGAAGTTGCTTTCCATGAAACATATATTGTTTATTGTACAAATCCTTTCAGAATACTGTTGGCAGGTTTTGATTTTCACCTCTTGTTTTTCTAGTAAAGATTTATGGCTTTAAAGTTTTCTTTATAAAACTTGTCCATGTAATGCTTTCCCTCTCATCTTCTTTCACAGCTCAGGAAATAATCTATGCAACCTCCTCATTACAACTGCTTGCTGTTTTTTCTGGACTGTTACTTAATTTTAGATGCACACCTCTATTAAAAATCTTCCAAAAGGGTTCACTACAACTAATTTGACACATACAGAAGTGAATAAGTTCTTTCTAACTTACCTCAATAACCTTTCAAGGAAACCAGTATTTTTTCTCATAATTTCCTTTTAAAAGTATTCAGTTGACTTTATTGTATAAAATTTCAGTGTAATAGTGACTGTATGCATATGTGCTACTTACTAACCAGTCACAAGCAATAAGTGGTTTATAACATGAGAAGCAATGTTTATTATTAAATCACCTACTTGCTGCTTTGGTGTGTAAAATCACATAATGATGAAAGATCAAAAAGAAAAAGCTACACAAAATTGCACTGGCATTTTAAGACTTCATGTTTTCACCAAATTAAATGAATAAATAGCTCCCGTATCTTGAGCACCTCCAGAAAGAGCCAAAATTAATTTATGTGCTTGGGCATTTATTCTTTGTCCACCAGAGATAACTATAAATTCCTCATGATTTCAAAATTACAAGCCAGACGAAGAAAATCCCTTACATAAAAGTTCAAATGACTTCTAAATATATTATTTTTAAAAACTGAACTTCAATGCATATTTTAGCAACATGCCTTTATATTTGCTTAAAGTTGAGCGCTCAACAAGCCACTAAGAATGTAAAGGGATGTGTTCAGGTCAGGGATATGTATTCCTTTCATTTCCTTGGGGGCCAACCTGCATGGAAGTGTAGAATTAGCCCCATCTCAAACTATTTTTTAGCGTGAAAGGTACAAGTTCAGTTGAAGATTTTGGTTTTAGAGAAGACTGAAGGGTTTGTGATACTCATATCTGGACAGCCTACAAGAAGTTCATTTCCTGTGTCTTCTTCCTGCAACATTACACAAAACGTGTTTTCTAGTCATTCTTTAGTGGCATTTTTAATTGATCTTACTACAACTCAAGCAAGATAGAATCAGAATGGATCTTAGAGACTGTGCCCCCACTGGAACTTGGTCAGAGATTAATTATCTTTCCACTTATCTATCACAGCTTACCTAACTCTTTCAACTACCTGATTCCCGAGATGCTCAGAACTTTGGCTGTCTCAGTAAGTCTGCCATCAAAACAAACACAGTGTTTAATTCCCATCTTTGGGAATTAAATGGTGGTGTAGAAATAGTAGTCTGAATCACCCTTGGAGACTGAGCCAAAAGAGGTCCTCTTAAATAAAACCTAGCAGAAATTAGGCAATCAGAATAGGAAGTAATTGTCTTTTCTGGTTTATGATTCTATTAATTCTTCATGGTGAACTGAGAGATTGAGTAAAACGTGATTGGTTGATCACAGTGTAAGCCTTGTGAGCTGCAAATAATATATTGAAATTGCAAAAATATTAAATAGAGTTAGCAGTGCTATCTCTTTTTTTAATTCTGTGATGATTGCAAAGCATATATGAAACAGAGTTATGTGTAGGAGTCCTTTTAAGAGTGGAAATGCCACCATATGCTAATTTCAGAACTAATTTCTGAGACAAACATTTAAGCAAAGGAAATATTCTCCTTACATTCAGGTGAGATATTAAATAGCATTTAGATTAGGTTAGATTTATAGCATCATTAAAAAGATACTCACCAGTTTGTTACAAGAAACATTCAGTTTAATTACACAATTAAGTTTTAGATTGTTTTCATTATGCACAGAAAGCTTATTACAATTCTAATTTAACTGGTCACCTTTAGAAATGGTGTTAGATTCTAATTCATTTTCACACTGATGCAAAAAACCCACCATTCTCTAACACAAAGAAAGGTTCTGAGAACCATACAAATTAATAGTAAATACATTTTTAATAATTAATAATAATTCAACAATTCACATAAAAGATGAAAATCAAGTGATGCATTTATTAGAATTTTTAAAACAGTGAGAGAATGTACCAATTTGCAAGGCTATTGAACTCCAACTTGTTTCTGTATCCTTTATTTTAAACCTGATTAATATAAAATGCTGACCATTATTTCTAAAAATAGAAGATATTCTTAAAATTGCATTTATTTATATTGAAAGAGTACATCTAAATATATTATATATATTACATATATTTATTTTTAAATCCAAATATCTAGATAAAAATTATGTCACGGGAATCTAGTTTTGTTACTATTTTCCAGAGGATCTCATAGACTTGAATCAGGAAGAAACCACAAGAGAGCCGGTGAGGGACTTTTTCAAGAGCACATAGTGATAGAACAAGTGGGAATGGCTTTAAATTGAAAGAG
>NW_008240221.1:597511-608506 GCF_000691975.1 Corvus brachyrhynchos
GTTTAGATTACATGTTAGGAATAAATTCTATACATGGAAGGTGTTGAGGCACTGAACAGGTTGCCCAGAGAAGCTGTGGATGCCTCATCCCTGAAGGAGTTCAAGACCAGGTTGGACGGGGCTCTGAGCACCCCGGTCTAGTGGAAGGTGTCCCTGCAATAGGCCCGCTCTGGAACCCTTTCAACCCAAACCATTCAGTGATTCTTTTAAATCTGTCAAGAATTTACTGTCAATAATTTACTGTCATGGAATTTCAAATTTATAGAGTAATATTACCTTAGAAATTTGATGCTGGATTTTGTTTTTAATTTTGGTGTTCCTTATTATTCTCCACCCACGATTTATAAGAATCAGGCAGAGAAACTAAGTCCCAGTCAAAGCATCATTTATTCAGAACTTAATTTTGTACTCAGGAATGTCTCTTGATATTTCTGATTAAATTCCCTTTTCAACTGTGACATTCTAGAATTTATAGATCACCAGAGATGAAAAATATGTATTATTATGTAATAATAAACTGTATCAAAATTAAGTTGTTGTCTTTGCTGAAGTAAGACAGTAGAGTTCTACTGGTTCTACTAAAACAAGCGGTTTTAGTAAACAGCTTGATTACTGTGATTGCCACTGGGAATCTGCCTCAGTTATGTGAAAATATGCTTGGGACAATCTACATGTAGGAAACTCTTAACATTTAAGTCACTGTTGATTCTTGCTTTTCTTTGTGGAAAAATTAGTTGCTGCAAAATGATGTAGCCATTGCTCAGACACAGAGATGAGGAAGCACAATCTCTTCCTGACATAAGCCAAGCCTAAAGAACACGATTTGAATTTTCCCTGCTAGAAGATAATAATTTCTAAGCTGCTGCCCTTAGATTTTGTCCTACTGCGTCCATTTTTCTCACTGCCTTTTCCTACAAACGATTTAAGCCATTGTCTGCCTGTTCAGCAGAGGGGGTAGCAAGTCTTCTCTTCTGTCAGATTTGCTTTAGCTAGAGGTTCATATTACAGAGAGAATGCCATGGCCAAAAGTAGGCATCCAGCTCTGCACTATCTGTTTTGCCAAGGAATAGCTGAACCTACAAGTTCACCTCCATCTTCCTATAGGAACACAACTCGCTGTAGAGTAAAATTCACTTGATCCCATATATACATGTAACCCTAATATCTGCATGTTGGTTTAATGCCTAATATCAGTGATGCTGAGGGTTTCTGAAAAGACAGTCTGTCCAATGAGAGCTCTACTAAGCAAAGCATTTGTGCAGTTAGCTGTTATAATGTCATGAGCATTACAAATTAACAATTATTAATAGATCAGATAGTTATTTCAGTAGATGACCTAAAGGCAAAAGTTTCAAGTCTAGCAGTATCCTGAGAAGACCAGCTTTTAAAACATGGATGTATTAAACTTAGGAATTATTTTGTAAAGCCCCGAGCTAGTCCCACTTCTACTGAAATAAATAGAAGCTTTTTTTGAAATTCAGTGAAAATATAATGAGCCATCATTTGAGTCCTTTGAAAAATCTTACTTTAGTGCCAGAGTGTCTCTTGCATACAGATATACTGAACCACAAATGTGCACAAATGTTTAAAAAAACCAACTATGATGTCTTCTTGAAATCACCAGATTACAGTACCATCTTTTATATGAGAATGCACTTTTATACTAATGCCAGCAAAGCATGTGAAAAAAGAGTCATTTTAGGATATTAAGATGTAATTCCTTTGGCTGCAGCAACAGCAGACTTTGAAGGAATATACAACATTTTTAAACAGATCTGTTTTTTTCAATGAAGTAGTTTTATTTGTATCTATCCATAATTATCAAAGTTCTGTAACCTTTTAATTTTGACATGACGAATTCCTTAAAGGTATGGGAAAATGAGTGGATCTGCCACAGTTTTTTAAGTAAAGATGGTATTCATTTGATCACTCTCACTGAAATTATTTCACTGATCCTTTTTTACTGATGTCTGGAAGAGGAGTACACCTGAGCTTTGGGAGTCTGTTCTAGATGAAATTTCTGAAAACTCTTATGCTTTAGATGAATGATGGGTTTTATTGTTGTTTCATTTTCTCATATATAATCTGAATTCAGAGTGACAATGCTTTTGGTTTACTTTATAAACATGTTCTGAAAGTTTTGCTCTTAAAAAAAGATTATGTATAAAATATTTTACTGTAAAATAACAGTGTTTTTTAAATATGAGAAAGCCAAAGCATCTGCATTTTTAATTCAATGATTTTGCAGTTTCAAAGAGTTAAAAAAGCATTTCTGTTTAGCACAAGTAATTCTGTGCAAAAATACTCTTGGAAGTTTTGCTGTGTTCAGAACTAAGGGGTTTAATTTTGCCTCCTAGTACTCTCTCTATATGTGGGCTGATATCTATTTCTCAATACAACTGTAATAACTCTGGTTACTCTTCATTTTCACATCCTGCTTGCATTTTTTTAATGCTAAAAGTGGACTTTTCATAAAGACTTTTTTTTGACAGATCTGGTCCCATATTAAGGCTTTTACCAAACTCTATATTTTTGTAAATACATTGGATGCATTAAGATACCTTACTCCTGTCAGAAGCTTGTAAAAAGCTGCTGTATAAAGTCTTAATGCAAGAATTTGTGTTCCAAACTATCTGCTGTTGGTATGATTTTATCCCTCCCCGTCACTGTATCTTGAATGCTGGTGTGCATTATTTTATTTCTAATGCAGAATAAAATAACACATCATTTAGGTCCTTCTCTCTTTCAGGCATTTAAGTTCCTCTGACAAATACTATAAAATTTCTCCCAGTTTTTGCTGACACTGACAGAAAAACAAAACAAAAAAAAATTAAATGTAACATGGGGAGGGATTTGGTGTCAGAAATAAAAAGAAACAAGTAGAAGCAATATTTGGAGGATGCTAAAATTTTATCAGTTCAAATTGGCAATGCTAGAGTTTTCTACTCCAAAAATACATTCTTTGGATTCATAGCATAATTTGATGTTAATGTAAATACTTTTTCTAAGAAAAGACAAATTTTTGAAAATATTTTAGCATTTTTTACATTGATGGCATATTATTTCCAGACAGAGGCATAGCACATACTTTAGCTTAAAGGGAGTAAGTGAATACAATATGCAATATGTGTACTGTATGGATATGGCTATTGCCTAAATGCTGTGATGTCTGGTTATAATTTATCTTTAGAAAGTGTGTGTTAAATTCTATATCATGAGTATAGTGAGACATAATGTCTGTGTTCCCATTTATATGTAATAAAGCTTTACAGCCCATCTTAGAGTAAATGTATATCTACATCTATAAAGTAGTTAACAGCATAGCAGGGAGAATATGTAGTTCAAGCAGGAAAGCGTAAATGTATTACCAACTTCCCAATTGCTTCTTGGAAAATAAACAAGCAAAATCATTTGCATGCCCAATTTGTATTCACTTAGACTAGAAAATAGGTATTATTTCTGTATTTTGGCTGATTTAAAACACTACAATTCCTGCTCAGTAGAACATATTTGAGTCCAATAGTAATGAATATATTGCATATTGGTGCTGTAGTTAAAGCAAAATGAGGAGTTTCCTTCATGCAAGACAATAATTAACTGCAAAGTAGTCAATCATCAGCTGAATTTTTGAAACTGTAAATCTTATGAGACATTAGGAGCAACAGCATGAGAGTTGTAAAAGTAATATCATTTAAAATGAATGTACACAATGTCATTTTTCTGTGTTGCACTTAGATGAGCAACATCAGTGAGTCTCACTTGGTCCTTAGAAAACTTATTTGCCATGAAAACTTAGGAAAAGGAGTACTGACTGAAAAGGTTGGTGCCCTGATTCTTAAAGAAATATGTTAAATGGTACTTTACTAAGAATCTTTGTTGATGATCTCAGAATGTGCTATTTCAACTGACAGTTATTGTTATTAATCTTGATTTTAAAGAATTTTACTGCAAAACAAAAGCAAATTGGACCCCTATTTCTTGGACAGAATACAATCCCACACCAGAGTAACATTAAGGACTCTATGTCTTCAAAAAAGAATCCAGAGGTACTACATTGGATGCCTGTGGCAGAACTTGGGCAAATTTAAGCCTTCCAGCTAAAGCATTGCAATAAACTCATATTCCAGTAACAACAAAAGTCTGTTGCAAAAAGTCCAGTGCTTATCATGATTTATTTAGAAGCATTTGGACTGCCCAGTCCCAGAAGAAGCCAATTGTACTTACCAGTTGTAGAAACCAATTGTAGCTTTAGCCTACATGGAAGACGCACATGTGTGGAGAAATCAGAAGGTCTCCCTCTGATCTGGAGGGTCTGCATGCTTCCTTCTGCCATTGTACTATAGCTTAATGTGGACAAGGACCCCTACACAGAGAAGGAACCTGAAGGAGAGGAGGGTTCATCCTTATCCTTGCCTTTCCTTCCCCAGACATCTATGTCTGGGCTGCGGTGGTGCTTGCTACTCACCCAGTCTTTGTGCTTCAGCCTCATCACAGGCCAGTGACTACACATGAAGTGGTCCCTCTTTCTGTTTGTCCCTCAGGCTTTGTCTCTTACAGATATCTGAGGTATATTTGTGCCGTCCTCTCTGAGTGGAAATAAGTAAGTCCCAGTTGTTGTCTTTTCCTATGCATTCATTTTCCAGTTTTAGCATTTACTCACCTCTTGTCTTGGATACCTAACACCTATTAACCAAGTTCAAAGGCCTTCTTGTTGTCTTAGCTGAGCTGTTTACAAACACATTCCCTCCCCTGAGAGAAAGAGTCATGGTAACTCATAATCATAATAGTTGGGTTTGGAATTAATTGGCCTCTCATTGATCATATTTGTTAGAGAGAATCCTACATTAATCTTTGTTTTAGAGTACTGAAGCAAACTGCCCCTTGTCCTTGCCCTTTTGTAAAACTGATGAAAAAGTCCTGTGAGATCATCGAGTCCAACCAGACTGATCAGCACCCTGTTAACTAGACCATGGCACTAAGTGCTATGCCCAGTTGTTTCTTGACCACCAAATACAGTTCAAAGCTGAATTACTTCTGGGAAATCTCTGTCTATGGGAAAGAGAGTGAGAGTGTATGTGTAGTCATTGTAACTATTAAGCCCTCTCAGGGTCTTGGAGGACAGATGTCAGTGCCAGAGACAGACAAGTGTAATGCTTCTGACCAGTGTCAGGAGGACTGTCTGAGGTATTCTGTCATAAAGGAGTCAGAAATACTGTTCTTTTGCTATTTGAACAGAGATATTATCAACGTAATGATCTTTTCATGAGTTAAAAGTATATGCTTGGAGATACTGATACCTGAACAATTCCACAGGTAGAAGTTCTGTAATTGTCTTTTATTACAAATATAAGATTCTATGGATCATTACATTGCTCAGAAAACATTAGATGATTGATCTAGGTCATATACTACAATTTTCTTAGTTACTGCAGTGTGAGGCCTATTCTTCTCTCTGTTGTTTAAACTGTGACTTAGCAAGCTGGCTAATATGGAGTGGGGTTTTTTCGTTTTTTGGGGGTTTTTGGCTTTTTTTTTTTCCAAAATACACTTAAAGACAGCTGAACCTAGACCTCTGACGTTAAGTTTCCATGTAAACAATTATTGTAGATTGCCAAGGGTGATCGCAACTGCAAGTGTATGGGAAGTTTATTCCAAAGGCAAAAATGGAAAGGAATAATGCCCTGTCCTAGTGTTAATGAGTAGAGATGGGGGTCCTTTACCACAGAGCTTTCTGAGAACCTGTTCAAAGTAACTGAGGAGATGCCATGAGCAGGCTTTTAAATTTATACAAAAAATACAAACTAATTCTGTTGTAAAGAAAACTCTGTGAGCGTGTTTTGCAAGTACAAACCACGTATCTATTTGAAGTAACTGAAAATGAAGCATATTATGTTTGTCTCTAGTATTTATGAATAATTTCCAAACTGGTTCCATTATTTCCTAATATTGAATATTTGTAAAGTACTCCAAGCTAATTATTTGTGAATAGTTCATTTTAGTATTCACCATTTGTGGCTGAGCAATTATATGCTTACCCATTAGGGGAATCTAATTTTTATCAATTTTAAAAATTGCTTTGCTGAGTCAGAGCTCAACTAGTATAACCTTTTTAATTGGAAAATAATGGAGAATAAGTTATGACTGGGGCTTAATGCCACCTTTTAATTACTGAATGAAATATAAGGATATCTAAATGTCATTCTAATTGAAAATCAATCACTGCAATCTTTTTAAATGACAAATAATATGATCTTTGAACACCAGTGAGCAAATTAATTTATTCAGAAATATTATACATCTCCATTATTGTGGAGAAGATTATAATACTAATTTGCACTTATGAATTGATATCACTCCTAGCCCTTTCAAAATCCTTTTAAAATGTCGTAACTGTAACTCAGAAATGCTTGTTTTAGTATAACTAACTATTTTTATTAATACTGGAGTAAGGAAACCTTTACAATCATGCTGAAGTTTTAGATTATACAAAAAATCTTTAAAAAACAATTAAAATAGCAGTTTTAATCTTAAGCAAGTTTATTAATGCTTTCAGTCTCTCCTCTACAGCATTCTTGTGTTTAAAAGTTGTATTTTTAATTAAAGGAAACTATCCAGATATAAACCTTTTGTGTAAACAAATGTCTAAGCATGAGGCAACATTGAGGTTTATGATGTATCAATGAGAGTGAAGCAATGCTTCCTTGGAAAAAACAAAAAAAAATCAAAATTTCTTAAGGCACAAAGGTATAATCTTATAAATGGCTGGTAAGGTGTGGCAAGGAAAGCCTGGAAACAGGATCTGATCTCTACTCATGCTGAAGGCAATGGGCTTTTTGCTATTAACTGTTTATCCATGGTGAATGCCATGGGGCTGTTTCATATTACAGCAAATCTTGTTCATGTCTTTTCAGAACCTGTCATATACCTGAGTTAGTGAGTCTTAAAAATGCCTGGAAAGAGTTAATTGACTTTTTACTGTAAATCTTATTCAGAAGTTTAAACAGAACTGCTGCATTTTGTTAATAAAACAGACGTTTTTCCTTTCTAATATGAAAGGTTATCATGGAATTGGTATATAGATTGCAGTGTCTAGCAAGTATCAGTGCTAAGACGTGATAGCTATTAGATCTTACTATTAAATTACATTAACTAACATTAACATAGTGCTGTGCTGGCATGTCACCAGACCCAAATGAAAAAATGTTGTAAAACAGAAGGATTCTCTACACAGTTTAAATCAGATGGAGAGGTCAAGCAGACAGAATGCTTTTTCATAATTAGATTGCAATGACTGAACATTTAGGCACTGTTGGCTGCACATTTGCTGGAAGTGATATCAGAAGTCATTTATAGCTCAGGTCTAAGCAGGCTTAAAAAGTATAGAGTAGTCAGGTTTGGTTTTGTTTGTTCTGGGTTGCATTTTGCAAGGGTTGGTTTTCATGAATATATTTATTTTGTAGAAGAGTGACTTGAAATATAAAAGAGCTCCAGTTAATGTCTAGTTGACAGATGTGATAAGGATTTACAGTCAGAAGTTTTTGATCATTTTCAAACATAGTAATATAAAGCAGTACCAGTGCTGTCAGTTGAATGTCTTCCCACCCAAAACCACCTGCATAAAATATTATTTTAATAAGATTATTTACAGTGATGGTTGTCCTCTCAAAAATCATACCTTTTTTTTTCAGTCTAAAACATATATGTGCAGTTGGCAAGGGGATACCCTGTGTTTCACAGTCGACTTTGCTCTAGGATTTACCTGTTTTGACAGTAAAACAAAGGTAAGAGTAAAAGAAGAGGAAAACATAACTCTGTATTGTTTTACAGTTATTGAAGTTATCATTTATTGCATTTTTTTCATGTTTATGCCCAGTGTTTATTCTTCCAATGTACTGTAATATTTATTTATTTAGCCCTACTGAAATGTAGTCAATTTGGGACTTGAAAGGGGCAATTACAGTTGTATAGCATGTAAAGATACATTTTGGAGAAAGATACAAAAAAAGTAACTTCCTTTTCAAGTAATAAAAGCAAAGGAAAGTTATATTTAGCAGAGAACTTGGTTTGTTATAATGAAAAAACTTCAAGATTTGTAAAAGATTACAAGTCATGAAAAAAAATGAAATGTCACCTGATTCTATTTGTTTTGAAGCTACAGATATAAAATAGGATTAATTATTCTTCCATCATAAGAAATTTAGGTCATGTCTGAAATAAACAGAATAAGGGCAAATGTTTTTCAAAGTCAGAATCTATAAGATTACATAGACATGTCTTGCAAAACAGTGGCTATATAGAAAGTGCCTACAGGGAATGGTTAATGATACATGCCAACTTCCAAGCCCTGTCTATAATGCTATTATTTTCTATGTAATTTAGTGGTTCTATAATGCATATTATTCTAAGTGAATTTTAATATTTGTTTGACAGTAGAAGCAAACATATATACAAAAAATGTTCCTGCATTAATAGAACTGTGCAGTAGAAGGTCTGTCTTCTCAAATATATTTTAAAAATTCAGTCAGTCATTCTAAGTGAAGAGGAAACACAATGCATTTGGAAATACTGATGCAGGATCTAGCTTTTGCATGTTGGCATTTTGTGGGTTTGGGGCCAAAATGCCCCAAAATTTCAAATCTATTGAAATTTTTGTGCAGAGAAATAATGACCAAGATTGCATGAAAATTTAGACTAATTAAATTAAATTGTGCTATCCCACAAAGCAATATAAAATTTCAGGAAATACTTTTGTATACCCTTCTCTGACTGAGGTGATACTACATTCTGGAATCCTGCTTCTTGCATAATTTGCATGTAACCACAAATTAACTGTAGGAAGTAATCTCTCTAGCCTATAGAAAGGGTTTCTTTTAAGTGTGAAGACTGCATGTACTCCTACCTTTAAAATTATAAACTTACTCTATTAATAGGACTTTGTGTCACAGTGCCTACATTCAGAATTGATGACGAGGAGGATTTAGATGAATCTTTGTTGCTTACCTGAGGAGAAACACAGAATACCAGCAGATAGACTTATTCCATTGCTAAACGGTAAAAATTCTGGAGAGCTCACGTACATTAATTCTTCATCTATGTGAGAGATGGAGATGTTCTCTGCATCCTCAAGCCAGAGTGAGGCAATAATGGGTGACTTCTGCAGTTCATCTTCCTTCCCATAATTGTCACCTGGAGTTCACTGTGTTTTCCCCTATGCATAGCTATTTCAGAATATTTTCTACCAATGCAAAAAAGATTCTTTAAGTGGTCAAGCAATTAACAGTTCATTAGGGACATAGCAATTTTACTGAAAAATCTATTTTTTCTTGGACTTAATGAAAAAATTAAGGTCTTCTGTTGATGCAAAGAATGCTCTTGCACCCCAGCAGGTATTCAAAGAGGATTATTAAAATAAAGGCCAGTCTCCCATCTGCTCTATGACTCAAAATCTCAGTCTCAAATTTTGGGCAACCAGCTCATGTACTCATTGAAAAACATTCTTTTTTACACTTGAAAAACAGTTTTTAAAGGGCCTTCTTATTACAAATTCTGAAATAAAAAGCACAAGAACTTTTGCTTTGGAGTGTGGGGGGTTGACCTGGCTTCCTCCTGAGCTGGGCAAATGAGAGGAAATACAACAAAAGGCTCGCAGGTCAAGATAAAGGCAGGAGGACATCACTCAGCAGTGACCATCATGGGCAAAACAGACTCCACTTGGGCAAATTAGTTTAATTTATTGCCAATCCAATCAAATGAGAGTATGCTAATGAGAAATAAAAACCAGATCTTAAAACACCTTCCCCCCACCCGTCTCTGCTTCCCAATTTTCTCTACCTGCTCCTCTCCAGCAGCACAGGCACATTGGGAATGGGGGCTGTGGTCAGTTCACCACACATTGTCTCCGCCACTCCTTCCTCCTCAGGAGAACTCACACTCTTCTGTTCCAGTGTGGAGTCCCTCCCACAGGACACAGCCCTCCAGAATCCAACGAATCCTTCCCATGGGCTGCAGCTCTTCATGAACTGCTCCAGCCAGGGTCCTTCCCGCCAGGTGCAGTCCTTCAGGAACAGCACCTCCTCCCCATTCTTCACTGACCATGTTTCTGCAGGGTTGTTTCTCTCCCATATTCTGACTTGTCTCTCCAGCACAAGAAAGATGTCTTTTAAAGAACTTTTCTAGAACAGTTTCTTTTCCTGCATGTTCTATTCCAGGCTCTTGATGGGCTTAACTCATTCAATCTTTTTGGGCCCATCACTGAGATACTTCTGTAGCCTGCATCTACTTTATATCTCATTGTAGAGATTCTTTTTTATCTTGTCAGCTTGGTTGGTTCATCTTCCCCATCCTGTGCCTCCAGCCGCTCCTCCAGTATAAAGGGATCCCAAAGTGCATTTTCTTCCACCTTCCAGTGCTATCTACTTCTCATCTTTCCCAGTCGGTGTCAACTGTTGAGAGAGATGATGACTCCGGCAGTGTTTATTATTACTAAATTGTTCCTAAGTTCTTGATTCATCTCCACCTTAGGAGTTATATTACATAGCAAACATTCATCTATCCTGTTTAGAGCCAAACTTGTTTAAGCTTTGAACACTTTTCAGGTGGTCTAATTAGGCCCTCTGGAGCCAGTTAAAATCTGTTTGTGAATGTAAAGTTTAAGCACCATCACAGTGCTGTAGCATAGTTCAGTTTTTCTTCATCTGTTATGTCTCTCTAAGAAGTTGGTGACATTTATGTCTGCAGGGAACCAGGAGATATTTTTTATTTATAGGACATTAAACTATGAGTAGGGTTCCGAATACCACTGGTAGCGCAGGTCTACTTAAAAAAAATATTTTGAAGAGAGGCATGTTGGAAAATGGAACACAGCAAACTTTTTTCCATGTGTGCTTTTGAAATAACCTTCCAAATATTTAAATTGTGTTTCCTCAGCAGTGTCTGGGGACTGAACCACATTTCAACATGTGCAGAGAATTTTCATTAAGATTAAAGGCATTAAAG
>NW_008240221.1:608516-625001 GCF_000691975.1 Corvus brachyrhynchos
CAGGAAGTCCAGGTGCAAGTTGTTACCTTGTGGGTTTTTTTAATTACACATTTTCAGGTGATCAATAGAAAATATTCAGATAAATACAGAAAATTATCTTGATTTCAAAAATAATTGCCCAATTTTTGTTTTTACAAAGTATCTACATAAATATTAAAGCATATCTGTCAATCTAGAATCTGCCAACGCTAGTAAGATGCCATGCATAAACCTGTGGGAGACCAGGAAGCTTAAAATCCTTATATAGTTTACAAACCATTATGTAATGTAGAACTGTCGTGGTTTGACACAGGCCCAACACCAGGCACCCACGAGAGTCACTTGCTCACCCTCCTGTGCCACAGCTGGGCAGAGGAGAGAAAGAAAAAAATGGAAATTGAGGAAGGCTTCATGAGTTGAGATAAGGACTGGGAGAAACACTTCAAGGGCAAAACAGGCTTAACTTAAAGTTACAAAGTTAATTGATTCCTAACAGAATCAGAGGATATTGAGAATAACCCTTTAAAATAAGCCCTTAAAACACCTTTTCCCCCTAGCCCCTCCCTCCTTCCCACCGACAGCGCAGGGAGACAGGGCATGGGGGTTTGGTCAGTCCATCACCGAGATTCTCTTCCACTGCTCCGGGAGAGGAGTCTTTCCCTGTGAGGCCATGGGGTCCCTCCCATGGGAGACAGTTCTCCTGAACTTCCCCGGTATGGGTCCACTCTCACGAGCAGCAGCCCCACCACACCTGCTGAAACGTGAGTCCCTCCCACGGGCAAACAGTCCTCTCAAAACTGCTGCGCCGTGGCTCTCTCTTTCCAGAGGGTGCAGTCCTCCAAGGACAGGCTGCTCCCGCCTGGAAGCAAGGGCCCTCTCTCTCCACTGGCTCTTCCACTGGATCACAGCCTCCTCTGGGAATCCACCGGCTCCAACACGGGCACCTCCCCCACGGGCTGCGGGTGGATCTCTGCATCCCCCGTGGATCCATGGGCTGCAGGGGCACAGTTGCTTCACCATGGTCTGCACCACGCCTGCAGAGGAACCTCGGCTCCAGCACCTGGAGCACCTCCTGCCCCTCCTTCTCCACTGACCTTGGTGTCTCCATGTTGTTTCCCTCACATGTTCTCACCTCCTCTTCTCTGACTAGAACAAAAACTGTGTGACTTTGTTTTAATTTTGTTTTAATTTTCTTCATAAATATGTCATCCCAGAGGCATTACCAGCCTCTCTCATTGGCCCAGTTTTGGCTAGCAGCATGTCCGTCTTCAGAGTCATCAGGGATTGGCTCTGCTGGACATGGTGGAAGCTTCCAGGAGCTTCTAACAGGAGCCACCTCTGCAGCCCCCTGCTACCAAAAACCAGGCCATGCAATTCATGTACAAGAACACATTTTGTGGTTTCTGAGACTACATTCAATAATAGTATTTTTGCATTTCTATAGCTCATTTGAGAATTTCAAACCACGTTTCACACATCAGTAAGTTCAGCTTTGCAATATCTGTGTAAGTCACAATTATCTACATTATGCAAATGAGCCAGCTGAAATATAAAAGATCAAGATATGGCATGGAATTGTGTTCATACTGAAACTGATACAAATATCCTCATGGGTCTTTATGGAATTAAGCTTTATGCCATCTTTATGTTATGTAGGCAATTGAAACATTTATATTTTAGAGAATTTCTAAATAATTAGTGAATATTAATATTGCCTCTTTTGCTTTCACAAAGGGTACAAAAATGTTAATTTTAATTGCTCTGCAAAGAGCCTGTTATCATGCACTGCATTACTGCCCTAGTGCTTTATTTTAGACAAACATTGATTGTCATTCTATAGTTCTAGGTAAAAACATATAACAGAGTCCTTAATCAAATTTCTTTTTCTTTAGAATGTTCTGTGGAGATTTAAATTCTCTCAGCTCAAAGGCTCATCAGATGATGGGAAAACAAGAGTAAAGCTGCTTTTTCAAAATCTAGACACCAAACAAATTGAGACAAAGGTAAGCAACATCTTCTTCTTCAATTTAGTTAAACATGAAATAAAATTGCCGTCAAGGCATTGGAAATCCCATTTTCTACTGGGCATACATATGGTTAGCACATCGCAGTTTATCCTTTTTTGCCCGTTCTTCAGAAACTTCACAATAAACAGAAGTAATGTAATACCCATAGATTTATTACACTATTTCTACAAGCCTGTTATTAAATTGTGTTATGATGGTATTTTACTCTTTCAGAAAGATCATTTCTGTGAAGTTATTCTGTCAACCTGTAGTAGATATAATGTCTAAAAACTGCATTTTAAAGAAATATAGTAAAAATAAAACTATATAAATGTTAAGTACATTTTTAAGCTGCTATATAAGTGGACTTAAATTTTTAAACACATAAATGGTTACAGTTCCCTAAAAAAATGTGTAACATTTATTAGCTTAAAAAGAGAATATTCTTGCAAAAGGCCAAGCAGTTGCTGAAATTTATTGGTTCTACTGTGAACTAAGAGCACTTGGTTCTTTGCAGGATCTGGAATATGGAGCCGTCCAGTCACTGCTATAGATGAGATATTAGTGGTGTCTCATTTTTCTTTTTTCTCTAGCATTTATCAAATAAAATTTTGCAACTTAGATTTAAGATTCCAAACTGAACTTCAGCAGTTTCTCATTCAGGGTTGTAGTCTCCTGGAAGTCTGGTTGCAATGCCGTAATCTGCACGGATTCTGCCCTTTGATCCCAAGCTTGCTGTTGAATTAAAAAATAAATAGACGATTTTTCAGTTATGTTGTTCTAAAAAGAAGGAGGAGAACTTTGGTGTGATATGACATAGAAAAGGAAGATAAGAGTGTGTTCAGATGGGTTTTGGTGGACAAACAGTGAAAACAACCGAAAGGTATCTGAAGACCTATGAAAGTTTTCAAATATTCTTAGGTGAAGTTGTACAGGTTAAAGTCACTTATAAAGTGATATTTTTCTATAGTTACCATACACAAAAGATATATTTTGCCTATCCTTCTAATGTTTCAAAAAAATTGTAAGGAGGAAGTCCAAAACCTTCCTTATTTGTCATAAAGTTACAACACATGCAATATATCTTTTTACATCTGTATTAGTAAATTACTCAGGATTTCATCAGCAAGCTTGACCTGAGCTGCCTCTTGGCTCTACTGTAAAAGATATTATAATATCTGTTACAAAAGGTACAATGTATAATAATTTGTCTAGTAGCAGGCCATTTCAAATTCATTTCTCACAGTAGTCCTTGGAGACAGAAGAGGACTACTGTCTTCATTTTATATGTGATCATCTGTTGCAGAGAGCTTACGTAACTTGTTTCAGGTTAGACAGGAAGATTGTACTAATGCAAAAACTATATGAGGTATCGCTGCATTAAATCATTAGATAATCCTTATGATGAGTCCTTATGATGATTTTGCAGCAAATTTTGTTCAGGAGACAAATTTGTTAAAACATTAAAAATTATTCTTTTACGTAGATCTAATGAAAACATCTTGTAATTGGCAAAATTCACGTGAATGTTTGTGAATCAAATACCTTGAAAGTATCAGATGGTAGCTGATATGTGATTGGTTCATACAGAATTCTGAATATCTATGTACCTAAATGTACATATGTGTTGTAAATGTTAGAAGATCCTAGAAAAAGCTCATTAAAGGTCAGAGAAAAGACTGATACTAAGCAACTGAGGATTTATCAGCATTTCACTGATTACACCTTTTACAACTGCCTCTGCAATGTACCCACTAGGATTCCACATTAAATGGGCCTGGGACACAGCTGTGCAGCCTCTCCACTTCAGATAACTGGTATATAGAATCAAGTGTATGGCCACCACCTAAATGGTATGATTTCTTTGACTTGAGAGTTACAGGCTGGCTGGAAGCTGCCCAACACTAATATCCATAATACAGTCCAGTATTTGCTTCTGCTTATTGCACTGAAAGAGATTTTGGAGGCCAGATGGTGCTATACAGTGAAATGCAGCCAATAATGAGAAACAAAAATGTTATCAAATAATAGAAGTTTCATTTTTCCTGAGTAAATGAGCCACTATGCACAAAAGAAAGCTTGATGCAGATGACTTATGTTCCCTTCGCAGAAAACAGAGAGCTAAGGTTGCAAAAGAATTTTCCAGACTGTGTCTAACTTTATATTTTAAGAATTCTTGGGGGTAAAATAATCACATTTGGGAATTCTACTTTTGTGTCTTGTTTACTAGCTAGATGTGATGTTCCTTCTCCTTCTATTTTGGCTTCTAAATTTTAAGTCAAGTACTTCTTCCTGTGCACTTCAGTTTTAGGTGAACAATACATTCCTCATTTAAGAAGTTTTCTGTTGAAAGGAGATAATAAGGCCAAGATTCCTGTCTGTTGTTTCTCCTTCAGGTTCTTTGTATTCCCTACAACTTCTTATAGTTTCCCACTTCAGTACTTCCCTGAACTTACCCTGCCTTTAGTATCGAGAAATTACAAGCAATCTTAATAATAGTCGATATTCTTTACCCAAATTTTCAAGGTTGCTCTAAAAAAAGAAAGAAAATAAGATGAATACTTTTAGGTTTGTATTGATGCTTTATTTCCCTTAGCTAAACTGTAGGTATATATCTGGAAGATAAGACTTTTTTCCCAAGCATATTTTAATTGAGCATTTCCATTTTCCTTTCATCTTACTTCATCTCAAATATTTACTGAAGAAAGATAAGAAACCACTGCGGTCAATAGAGTATTGTGAGCCATATTGAAGCTTCAACTAGCTGTTCTTGGCTGTTACAAGAAGATAACTTAAGAGCCCTGCATATTCTTCTCATCCATTATATGGCAACCAAGCCCTGTTATACTTGCCGCACCAAATTTAGAATTTTAGTTTCCATTTTGACTTTGATGTTGTCTGGAGCTAAAACCTGGACATCTTTATTTAGGTTTTTAACCTGAAAAAAACCCAAAAAAACCCAAACCAAACCAACGGCCCCCCGCCCCAAAAAACAAAACAAAACCAAACAAAAAACACCACAACAACCAAAAAAATGCCAGTCTGATTGGAAAACATATCTTGAACAACTATTACAGTGGTAATAGTTCTGCTCTTGCCACCAAATAATATACACTGAGGCTTACCAGTGTCCTTAAAGAAGTCATGAAATGCACAGGGCACAATAATAAGAACTGTCAGCATCTCCTTTATTTGCTTTTATGTGATACAGGCTCATGTCTTGTTCAAATAGTGATTCAACAGCTCTCAGAAGTTATCAATAAAATTGTGTTCATAGTAATAATGCAACAGGCCTGTCAAGCTCTTTATGATATGTAATAAATCCAACTCTCCTAGGTGGGTGGATGAAACAAGAACATATCTTTTTCTTCCTTGGCTGTGCACATACAGTGAAGGAGGTCAGTGCAGCGTGCTCATTTTTTATATTTTCAGTACCAGCAGGAAGGTTTGCAGTCTTATCTTCCCACTGCTTTAATGCAATCTTTTGTGTTCTTCTCTCAGTGTCTTCCTCTTAGTGCCTTTGTTGTACTTAATCTACTTATTACAGTACATACAGTAAACTGAAATAGCTTTGGTTATAGAAATATTAGACATGCACAGATTCTTCTTAAAAACTGACAATCTCAATTAACCAAAAAAGCAGCAAACTCAGATAAGGAAAGCAAACATAAGGGTGCTGTTAGATGGTATAGCGCAAATAAAAATGATCAGTTACTCATCTGCCTGACTGAGCACAGAGAGAAATGGTACTTTAAAAAAAAATACTGTCAGAGCAATGTATGTTTTAAAGTGTCATTGGTGTTATTTTCTAGGAAGAATTAATATTACATACCAAAGCTTAAGAGCCTAAATTTCCACCTATAAAACTGTATTCAAGATAGCAAAGTGACATATTGTGTCCCAGTCTTCAGACTATGCAACATCTACATTTTCCCAAGTCAGAAAGCCATCCCTATCTTTTACTAAATCCATACTTTCAAACTATCCCCCAGTACTTTTCACCCTTCCCTGTTGTAATCTACATGCAAGCAAATGCCTACCCTAGTTTCTCCTTAGATATGTGTGACTATATGCCAAATATTCTGTTTGGGCCAATTTTGTATAGGACATACTATAAAGTTCTGTTACAGAAAAAGCATGTGGAGTGTGCCTCAATAAACAGCTGGTTAGCCAATAGATTTTTGAAAACAGTCTTCTCCTCAAACCAAAACTGTCTCAAGTGTCCCCACAATATATTAACCAGCTGCAGACTTTACACATAGTAGTATCACTTAAATTGAACATGCTTTTTACATTATGTTTGTTGTCATTGTGTCAGACTCTTACTGTCTGGGATCATAGGGGAAAAAGAAAGTTAACTTGTGCACAGGAGATGAAATATGTTGTAAAAAGTCAAGCCAATCTGAGAACTGTTTAAGAATCATTCTGCCTTTTTTTGTGAATTAGAGTGTAGGAATTTCATACCCAGCCATGTTCGTTTCTGTCATTTGGGTGTGGTGTGACTTCACCTTATCTTCCACCCTCCCTCTGGCTTCTCATCTTTCCTGCAGAGGCTGACAAAAGATGTGATCTCCTCACCCTACCCTCCACTAATTTGATACCACATCATCCTCAAACAGCCTTAACTTGTCAAATTCTTTAATAATGTTCAACAAGGCCAAATGCCGAGTCCTGCCCTTGGGTCACAACAACTCCAGGCAGTGCTACAGGCTGGGGACAGAGTGGCTGGAAAGCTGCCTGCTATGAAAGGCCCTGGGGATTCTGGTGACAGCAGCTGAACATGAGCCAGAGTGTGCCCAGGTGGCCAAGGTGGCCAACGGCATCCTGGCCTGTATCAGCAATAGTGTGGCCAGAAGGACCAGGGCAGTGATTGTCCCCATGTACTAGGCAGTGGTGAGGTCATACCTCAAGTCCTGTGTCCAGTTCTGGGCCCTTCACTTTAAGAAGGGCAACAGATCTGGTGGTATATCAGGCAGGAATGTCATTTGAGGAGTGGCTGAAGGAGCTGGGGTTTTTTAGCCTGGAGAAAAGGAGTCCCAGGGAAGGCCTTACCACTTTTTACAACTGCCTGAAATAAGTGACAGGATGAAAGGAAATGGCCTCAGCTTGTGCCAGGGGAGGTTTAGATTGGATATTAGGAAAAATTTCTTAACCAAAAGGGTTGCCAAGCATTGGAACAGGCTGCCCAGGGAAGTGGTTGAGCCAGCATCCCTGGAGGTTTGTCAAGTGTAGATGTGGCACTTAGCAGCATGGTTTAGTGGTAGACTTGGCAGTGCTGGGTTAATGGTTGGACTCAGTGATCTTCAAGATCTTTTCCAGCCTTAGTTATTCTGTGTTGCAATATTTGAATGTTCTTGCACATTGACTGATTTCATTTTCCAAACTGAGTACAGTATAAACAATAAATTAGCACAGAGTGAAAACTCTGACAGTTGACAGAGCGGCACTGCCAGTGAACAAGGTATGGGTATACAGTTTTTATTCTTAACAATTTTAACTTTACAGTTTCCTGTAAAGATTCAATTTTCATGTTAAGGCCATTATTGTTTTCTAACTAGTCTGCTCTGTATTCATGTAAAATGTTTATAAGCCTGAATTGAATTCACCTTTTCTCTTCCTTTTTTTTTTTCTCTTACTTCTTTCAGGAACTTGAATTTCAGGATCTGACGGCAGTTTTACACTGTATTCACTCCTTTATAGCAGCAAAAGTGGCATCTGTGGATCCAGTATTCATAGACAGTCAGAGTATTGCAAGAAAATATATGTACAGTAACTGATACCAGATTATATGTTGTGACTATGGAAAATAAATTATTTTCTTAATGAAAGTAGTTATTTCATTCACAATATTGCAACTTGTGATTTTATAAGAAGCCTATAGTTGTGTTATCTGTAATGTTAAGAGTTTTCACAATCTGATATTTTGAATCTATGAGTTAAAAAATACTAAGTAAAACAGAATCAGTTTGTTATCTTCAGCATTAATCTAAAATTCTAAGTGAATATTCATTCAGTAATATTTGTAGAGTCATTTTGATTTCTGCTCTCATGATGATACATTCTCCCCCTTATTAGACTGTAATGTGGAGTAACATTTGAAAAGTGTATGTCCAAAATTTGGCCTCTAAGTCTGTTTTGAAAAGTGTTGGGCACACAGGCAATTTCTACAGTCTTCACCATAGAAAAGAAGTAATTATTGAAGACAACTATTGTTGGAATTGAACTTCATCTTTCTTCTATATATTTGAAAAATTGTAGTTCCATGGTTGTGTTCTTTCAAGGCCTGAGAGTTTAGCTCTGGAAAAACACTAAATACCCTATTTGAGATCCAGGAACATAGTTAAGCACACACCTCGCCCTGAGAATACTGAGAGTAAGTTGCCCCAGTGTATGCACAAGGTGATGTCAGGTGTGCATTTAGGTATCATGGTAGATAACTGTGAAGAGCTTTAGACTCTGTTAAGAAGCCTGACTATAGACACTTGGTTTTAGAAAACTTGCCATAGGGTTTTCTTATCTTTTAATAAAGCTTCCATGACCCATTCATTTCTTCGTTCATAGATTGACTTGACACCTATCCTTTGATGTAATGCTCTGTATGCTTGGGAACAGCTTTTGTTTGGAGGAATACGCTTCCAATATAAGATGAACATAACAAAACATAAAGATTTTTCTGGGACATCTACGTTTAATTTTCCTGTAGCTTTAACCTTGACTTATATTCAAGCAAAGTGGATTTTGTCCTTGCTGAGGAAATAATATAGTTTTACTTTTTACATATGCCTAACGTTCCTTCTGAAATCATAATCTTAAATGCACACATAATTCTTCCTGCTATTGAAAAGAAATGATAAAAAAAAAGAAGACATTCTAGTCTTAGGGCATATTCCCTGTACGTCATACCAAATATTGCAGGTTTCTGTGATAGAAGTCTCAGTTTTTCTCACTTGCACTTTTGAGGCAGCATCAAGAAAATAAAACAATCAAAATCAAACAAGTAGACTATCTTAAGTAGATGCCATGTATAAGGAGTGAATTCATCAAAGTCCTCTCTAAATTTTAGGAGTCTTGTCAAATGTCCTGCTAAAGTAAAAGCCTAAAGTTACTGTATCCTAATGAAAAGAGGTTGGTGCCTTTGAAAGGTCTCAAGTAAGGAGTGTTTTTACATAAACTCAGTGCTTAAGTTTAGTCAGCTAAGTTCTCTCCTTCAGGTCTCAAGCTGTCTTGGCAGACTGCAGTGAGGCCATAGGCACTTACTTCAAATGGATGCTTATCTGTCCATCTAAAGCATAGGCACAAATAAAGTGCCTAATGCAGCTGAATTTATCCTGCCAGGAGGATTACTCGTTTCTAAGTGTCATCCATAGAGAAAGTAATTTGAACAGTGCAGACTATGCTTGTAATTCCAGTGTTGTTTAGGGTTCCAGTGTTGCTTGCGATGAGGCATAGTAGGAGTGCTAACTCCTGGTAAAACAATATTTAGAAAATGTGATAAATATTTTTATTATTTTTAAATAAATCTTTATAGCCAATAGAGTATTTTTAACATACATAATCTCAATTTTATATTTATTTTATTTCTAAAAAAATTCAAAACTTTTCTTTCTTGAACATGCATTAATTTAAAATGTTTCTTTTAATTCTCAGCTTTCTTTTTTATTTTCAGCTCATGGTACTTTCTGAGGTTTTAACATTCCATTAGAATATCTTTCTTACAATCAGTTCTCAATTCAGTTTATTAGCATGAACAATTAGAAATGTCACAGTTTCTGCAGGATGAAAAATTGCAGAACTAATTCAGTTTTGTTTTTCTAATATTTTTCCGTGGACAAAGTTCGATACTAACATGGTAGTTACAGTAGAAAACTGTACCAGCTAGTACTGAACTGGTACTACAGTCAGACATATAGACTTAAAGTTTTAAGAATCATGTGATTATAAACTAACATATCTCCCCAAATACTGTAATAAAACCTTAAAATAAATGAAGCCTAGTTTATTAAATAATCTTTCATTTCTACCAAAAATATCTGCTATTCAAAAAGAGCATTATTGGTTTTTTTTTTCCAAAGCAGCTGGATAGTGCACATTTTCATTAGCACCTTCAAATCTCTTAAATTAAGTTGCTTATACTGATTTTAAGTTATTTTGTTGTTTATTTAATGGAATTTCTGAACTCTTTTAGTCTTCTGATGAGCTACTGTTTTTGTTATTAAAACTGTTTGTTGTAAGAAAACAGTAGTTTTCTTCTGTATGTCCAAATCAATCTCAAGGAATATTAGAGAAAAAATTCTTATAACTTCATCCTCTGAAATTTAGCATTGTATTTTAGAAATAATTCTCCAAACATATTTTTAATGAGGAACTTGCAGATCCTTATTAGCTCACTTGCTTTTTCCTTTCTTTTACATTCTGCAGCAGTCTCAAGGCAGGGAATAAAGGCCAGTTTTTTGAGGAAGTTGCCGGAGTCTGGGAAAAGCTAATGGATTGCTAATTACTCAGCTGTTATATAGGCTGTGTGGGACTTCCATAGCACCTTGCATTTCTTAGTCATATACCTCATATTTGAAAATGTTGCAATCCCAATTTTTTTCGGTTGCTTATGTTTCTTTGTCAAAATTTTAATCATCAGTACAGCATATTATTTTGTCATTGCCTTCAGAACGTGGATCATATATCATGCATATATTTTTCTCTGTAAAAGTTTTGAGTATTTGCACCACATTTCAGCTCACTAAACATCTCAAAATAGGAAAGTAGTAGGATTCACAGATAGATCTGCTGGTAGATACCTTCCACAGTCATCCCTTAGGAATTGCAGGCTGAGGCAGAGGACACCTGCTTTAGGCAGCTGGAATGTCAAATGAGAGATCGTAAAACAAATTTTAATATTCTTTGTTACATACTTGTGATATATTAAGCTTTAGTCTTACTACCTCATTATGTATTTGTGTATTGTTTTCCTTTATTTTTTTTCTAGGGAGACAAAGGTGTACCAGAATTGAATATGTAGTAGGAAGAGAGAACCATTTGCTACAGCAGCACCATAAACAGCAGGCTGGGGAAGGAAGCATACAAACACAGTTATAAAATTGGGCACCATCACAAAATCAAGATAGCTGCTTCTGATTAGAAATGAGTAAAAACAGGATAGTCTCTGTAATTCCAAATTATCTTTATGCCTTTATTTAAACCCAAGACTTGGTTAAAAGACTAAAAATAATCCCATCTACAAATGTTATTTTGAGCAAATGTGTAGTACTGTTGATTTAAATCAGAACAAGGCTCATCATGACTTATAAATTAAGGAGTGGTACAGCCTGGACTTAGGCACTGGACTTGAATCATACTGATGATTAATTTCTGGCATTTCTGCTCTACCATGATTAAAATCTGCAGAAAAATCCTATTCACAATCAAGCTAAAGTCAGCTCAGCTCTCTTCTCAGTGCATAGCTTGGTTGTGCTACCCTGTTGAAAACACCAGAGCATTTAATAGAGGGAATGTGGCCAGGCTGTACCAGATGGCCTCAGGGATAAAAAACAGGCCCTGACAATTTTAGTTATAAATTTAGATGTTACCAGAGCGTTTCACTGACTTAATCTGACCTATAATATTTAGTTTTATTTTTGCCTGTAATCATAAAGCCCAGAACTATTATATTGAGTCTGTGCTGATCCAAAGCTCAAGTTGTGGAAATCTGACTGAATTCTTCTAAGGTTAAGATCTTAGAAAAAGTATTTCAAAATGATTCTCAACCTTGAGCCAGTAGGTCTGAAGCTTAAAAAGTAATTTTCTGGGGGAAGAAGAGTAAGCTCTGACAAATTTTGCAACCATTCATCTAAAATCCTGTATTATATCTGAACAACATTAATTCATAAGTAACTTCAGACAAGGCGTGCCTTTTCCACAAAACCTTTAATGGGTAGTCTGATCTTTGTAGCGGCCTAAGCAGAAATTAAAACTGCCTGAATTTCTTTTTCAGTACATCTTGATAAATGCTTCTATCAAAACACTGTCAGTATTTTATAGCACTTTCCTCCCCACCTGAGTATCTCCTCTGTCACAGTGCTCAAAGTGAGGTGTGTATAATGGCAATGCAATTTTTCTGCTTTTTACTTCTGTTGTTGATTTTCTTTTAACATAGTTTGCCTCTGTCCTCCAGTAAGCTTCTTCAGGGCAGAGAGGGTGAATGTTAGGAAGGAAGCACTTTTCTCCATGCTCTCATGAGAGGCAAAGTGGTGATTTCTGTCCCTCTTTCCAGTGCATGAGGAATGGAACAAAGCACTGCAAAAATGGAAGCAGGGGAGGGATGGACAGACAGACAGACACTGAAATCTTAAAAAACTCCTTCACTTAGGTATGCACACTAATAATACCTCTTGGAACTCATTTGACTCATTTTTGGAACTTCATCAGGAAATTCATCTTTCAGTGTAGTTCTCTTACTTTGAATTGCCATTCACTGAGTTATGGATGCTGAATAGTTAAAGACTGCAAAGAAAAAATGTAAAATATATCATGTAATCATGTATTTTTTTCTTAACCTATGCTTCAAAAATGTTAGGTACTTTTGTGTTGAAGAATGTAGAGAAGCAATTATCTTATGTGAACTAAAAGACCTTGTAGTAAATTTATTAAGTGCAAAACGGATTTGTGTACCATGCAAGATGAAATCAAATAAGTATTCTAATCTGGTTCAACCAAAAAAAATTCTTAAGTAAAATACTCTCATGAAATTTGAAGTTATCAAATTCCATGGACATGAGCTAAAATCCACTGCTATTTTAAGTCCCAGTGACTTATACAGGACTTTGCCTGAATAAAGATACACGATTTTAACTAATAACAGAGGAAGAAAAATACTTTTCTTTTCTAATATTCACTTGGTGCACAGCTGCCTACATGGTCACTTAAGGGATTTATTCCCCCTGAAAAAACTGCTGACTTTTCAGTAGGGAATCAAACTCAGAACTATTTGGGCTGAAAGCTGTAATCTTTTTTTTTTGGAATGTTGCACTTATGCAGGTATTCCAACCTCTAGTTTAAATGGATCACAGACTTTTTTCAGTGCAAAGACATGATATATTGTGCAAGTCTACACATCAGGAGCTGTGGGGGCAGAAGCATCTTAGCTGCATAGATCTCTAGGATTGCAAGACAACCAAGCAGGTAAAGGAAGTTAAATGTAAGAAGAACTTTATTTTTCTTTCCTCACTACCAATTATTCTTGAAACATTACTTCTTTTATATTTCTAGGCTAACTAGCTGACAGGTTTTTACAAGTCTCTAAATTCCCATCTATGATGGAAATATCATACTTGATGCTTATTAATGAATTAACGTAGCAATGAGGTGTCTGGTCTGTGTTAATCATCTGGTCTCAACCCCATAACCAGTGGATAGAAACCAGCAAATCCAAGGAGTGCTGTATTCCCTCTTGCAATAGATGCCTAAAACCAGTGGCTTAAATCATGTTCTGAGAAGGCATCTTTCTCCATCAACAAGCTATTCTACCACACAGATTTTTGACAGCTCTGTTTTCTATAGATAGGTTTAATATCGTATTTATATACCAATGCAATAAAAAATAGCAATCATGAGCAATGTTGCAGGATTATGAGAATAAAATAAAACAATCCTGAAGTGAATGAAATTTAAATCAGAAGTTTGTCATCCCATTTAACTGACAGAGGGTAGTGAAGAAAAAGTCTTAGCTTGTTTGTCCAGCTAGCAGTTACTACCTGGGGCTTAGTAGAAAAAATTTCTAAAATGAGGCAGTAGAAATTGTATTAATTCATAGGTGAGTTCTATGTCTCAGGGGATGCACTGACTCTTGGAACACAGAGCTACTCATAAAAAAAATATTAAAGACATTCTACTGTGTCTTTAAGCACTTTGTTCAATTAACATTCAGAACTGAGCTAAATTACTACCCTACAACATCCATAAGCAGAGTACATAATCAGCTCACTGTTTTCTTTTTGCACAGAAGACAGACAAGTATTCCCTGGCTGAGTGAATATGAATATTTAATTGGCTTTAGGGAAAAAACTTTACATGTTTTAAAGTAGAAGTCCTTTACTGAACCAGTGTGTTTTATTGCTGGATAGGACTGGAAAAAGCTGTTTCTTAAATTTTTCACACTATGAGTTGGAGAAGTGCTATGATTTGTATCTGTCTTGTACTCTAACTGTGTTCAATACAATGAAGAATCTTTAGAGTCAAGGCAAGAGTTTTCCTCATTTGCCTATAACTAAAAGCACAGTGGCTTCCACAAAAGCCCCAGCATTTACTAGCACTATCACATCATGGTTCTTGAGATATATTGATGCTTTCACAAAACTCAAAAGGGGAAATGTGTGCAGCCAGAGAGACGTATGAAACAGTGATATCCAAATGACTGCAGAGTTGAATGTCACAGACGTTTCTGGGCTTCAGTCCTTCATTCCAGTCAATGATGTTTTTATCAGCATTTGTAGAATTATTATAGATTTATTTCTCCCCATCACTGACATAATCATAGCAGGATGAAAGGAAAAGTAATCAGATTCATAACCAAACTTATAGTTAATTTGCCCTTCACCTTCCTTTGGACCAAGGCACTGAGGAATTTCAGTTAACTTACTCCATACAGTAGGTAAAAAATGCTCTTTTGACAGCATCAGATTCTGGGTTCCTGGTCAGTTACACAGAGTTAATTTCTTCCCAGTCCTGCAAATAATCTCCCTGAGTTTATTTGCTTGTTGTTTTCTTTTGCACTTTAGAGTTATACTAATATCTCAAAATACTCTTAACATTCTTTCGTTTCATTACAATATATCACCCTAATTCTATAAAGCCAAGTGTTTCTAATGCCTTTTGTTGCTACACTATTTCTATTCCCTCAATATTTTTTAATTTCCTTCTAATTTCTTAATAAATTTTTTACTCAGTGTTTTATAACCTGCAGAGAAATACCTGCAGTTGCAATCAGGAAATTATCCTAAAAAAGACAGTTCCTGAATGCTCATATGAAAAGGATGTAAACAAGTTTTCTCTGCTTTAATCATGAAGATCTTTTACTGATTTTCCTCTTGGGAAAACTTGCAGCATACTTCAGTTTTGTCTGGTATGTCATAGTATGCACAGCAGTGTAGTAGGTTTTTGACATGCTAATTAGTATACAGACTTCCACAATATATGCCTTTCATCAGTAGTAAATCCATTTATATGGCATGTTTTCTTGTGATTTTACTTAATCTATCTTAGAGACACATAGGTTTCCTGGGGTTTTTTTTCTTTATTTAAATAGCATGCCCAGTCACCAAGTGGTTCTTTTCACTGAGAATTGCTTAGCTCCTCTGCCTTCAAAGAAAATGTTCTCTTAGTTTGACGTGACTGATATTTTGTTTTGTAACAATACAGGCAAGTAGGTAAGGTATAGGTGTTATTTTTCAAAATTATTTTCAATAAGCACAGTATATTCTCTACCATCCAAAGCTTCACTACTTTTCCAACAGCTGAAAATGCCTGTGTGTTAGACTGTGTCTAAGAGTGGGTCCCATTTTTGCCTAATGTTTGCAAATCAATTGGTTCATTTTTGTAGTGTTTTTAATCTGCAATAACACTACCCTTAGATCTATCATACCATTTTATCAAGGTCATTTTTCTGAAAGATTATACACTGTTTTCATTTGTCATAGCTCTTTCAAAAAAATCAATCGAACTTTGTTCTTTTACAGTTACATTCTCATCTCATCTTTTACAGTTACATTCTCATCATACAGAATCTCTGTAGTTCTCCAACAATTTGCTTCATTGGTGTTATTTTTTCTCTTCTTTTTTCTTTTTTTTTTTTTTTTTTGACAAAAAATGAGAAGTTACATTTGGAATTTTTAGTTGCATGCTCCATGCTACTTGGAATTTTTAGTTGCATGCTCCATGCTATTTTTCTTTTTCCCACATTCCTTTTTAATTCTGACATTCAAAACACACCCAGAATTATGTCTCTGTGGAAAAGGTCCAGTCCAAAATCAAAAATTAAGAATTCAAACTGTGTGAAATAACCTCACAAGTACATATATAGGATATGTTACTGTACACTATTCTTTGACACCAGAATTTGGAAATTGCCAGAACTGTGTGCAGATCTACTTTAATTATCTGAACTGCAAATAAAATTGCAACTGAGGGAATGGATGTTTCATTAAACCTTGCAAAAACTAGGAACATTTCAATAGCATAAGGAAGAGGGAATATTTTGGTATCAGGCATGTAGGGGGTTTTTTATATTAAGATGTTTTGCAAACCATGTGGACCTAAGAACTACCAATTTGTGTCTAGCTAAGCTTTTTATCACCTGGAAAAGCCAGGCACCAGTAAAAACAACATAGGAAGGAATTTCCCAGACTAATTCGACTCCTCACAAACTTTCTTGTGTAGACAGACCTCTCATCTCTGTCATTTTAAAGCATCATATACCAGACTTTAAAAGCTGAACTCTAGTACCTGACACTAC
>NW_008240221.1:625038-646536 GCF_000691975.1 Corvus brachyrhynchos
TACACGACTGTAGCATTTTCCATCAGAGATCTTCCATCTAACAAAGAACAAGCAGATTATGTATTTTAAATACCCACAAAAAAGATAACAGGGCTATTAACCAGTGTAAGGTAAAATCATAGAGTCACAGAGTCATCAAGGTTGGAAGAGATCCCCAAAATCATCAAGTCCAACCGCCCACCCAGCACTACCACTGTAACCACTAAACCACATCACCCAACACCAGGTCCCGACTCCTCTTATAAACACCTCCAGGGATGGTGACTCCACCAGCTCCCTGGGCAACCTATTCCAATACCTGGTGACCTTAACAGTGAAATTTTTTTTTAATATCTAATCTGAATCTCACCTATCTCAGCTTAAAGTTATTTCCTCTTGTCCTCTCACTGCAGGCAGGGCAGAAGAGACTGACCCCCTCCTCACTACAACCTCCTTTCAGGGAGTCGTAGAGAGCGACAAGGCCCCCCTGAGTCTCTGCTTCTTGAGACTAAACAAACCCAGCTCCCTCAGCTGTTCCTCACAAGATATGTTCTCTAGTCCTGTCAGGAGCCTTACTGCCCTTCTCTGGACACGCTCCAGTACCTCAATATCCTTTTTGAAGTGAGTGGAGCAAAACTGAATGCAGTACTCAAGGTGTGGCCTCACCAATGCCAAGTACACGGGGACAATCGCTGCTCTGATGCTGCTGGCCACACTTGCTGATACAGGCCAGGATGCCATTGGCCGTTTGGCCATCTGGGCACACATTGGCTCATGCTGTTGACCAGCACCTCCAAGTCCCTTTCTGCTGAACAGCTCTCAAGCCACTCCTCCCCCAACAACTGCAGGGGGTTGTTGTGCCCCAATGCAGGACTTTTCACGTTATTGAACCTCCTGCAGTTGTCCTCAGCCCACTGATGGAGTCTGTTCAGGTCTCTCTGTAGAGCCTTCCTGCCCTCAATCAAATCAATGCTCCCTCCCACCCAACTTGACATCATCTGCAAATTTACTGAGGGTGCACTCAAGCCCCATGTCCAGGTCTTCAGTGAAGATGTTAAACAGGACCAGCCCCAATGCTGAGCCCTGGGGACAGCTGCCAACCGGATTCAGCTCCATTCACCACAGCCCTCTGGCCTGGCCAGCCAGCCACTTTTTACTCTTTGAAGAGCCTACCCATCCAAGCTGCCAGCAGCCCGTTTTTCTAAGAGGATGCTGTGGGAGATGGTGTCAAACACTTCACCAAAGTCTAGATAGACTAGACTATACATTCACAGCCTTTCCCTCATCAGTTAAGCAGGTCACTTTGTCATAAGAGGATATCAGGTTGGTCAAGCAAGACTTTGCTTAGGTGTTGATAAAACTGTAGTACCTCTGTGAACTCTAGTTAGAACAGTGAGAATTCAAACTGTTACATGTCCTTGGGGGTTTCTTCACAGGCAGCTCAAGAAACAGGGTTTCATAATCTGCTTCCCCCTTGGTGAGCAGATCTTGCAGTGGGAAATAGATCTAGCTGTTCTAGTATTATGTGTGATTATTTAGATTACCCCATATGAAAATTGCTAAGTGTACAACAATCTACTCACACTAGGCACTCACTTTTAATTCCTAGACCTTCACAGTTGTCCACTGAGTATATTTCAGTTAATAACTGCAGGCAGCTGGGAGTGTGCGTATAAATGATTGCTGTGCCTCAGCCGATGAGTGGAAGTCATCATTAAGCTGTAATAGCTTGATTACCTATGGTTGCTTGTCTGTGAATCTATCCTAGGACTTCCCAGGTCAAATAGATTAGACCCACTAGAAGTGTGCTTCAGTGGTTGGTTTGAAATTAAATGGAAAATATAGGAAATTTTCTGCAAAATATTCTTAGGGTGGTTAGAGCAAGCAAGTAGTTGCATTAAGAGTAGAAGAAAACAAGCATAGTTGATGCACTTGAAAAATCTGTTGAAAGCTATCTTTATGTTTTTAAACACTAAGGATTTCTAATCATATCAAAATGAGCCATTTATTTTGTACTCATGGCAACATAATTATGCAGTGTAGGAAAGTCATATTTTAAGCTGTAGTATTGTCACATTTTCAAATGTGAGAGGTCATTTAAAGCATCTGCCTGTTCAGCTGCATCATTGCTTAATGTTTCTCTCTTTAAATGCATGCCTGACTCATTTGTGTCTTTATCCAGAGCCATTGCCACTTACTCCTGCAAGCCCTACGTCCTGCACATTCCCTATGCTGCTGTGTCAGAAAGCAAAGAGCCATCATCTCTTATATGCATTTTGTCTCAGATTTTTGAGAGTGAAGAAGTCCTTGAATCAAAACTGAAACAAAAAAAATGGGAAAATATTCTTTTCCAACCTAAATGGTTTCTATGTTTCTTCAAAAAGCTATCTTAAAGGGAAAAAAACCCTTTCATTTAGCACAGTGTTCCTAAATATTTTCTACGTTCCCCCAAGCCTCCATGAGTTAGTCAAATGGGATTGCAAGCAGTTTAAAGGTGCTAGCAAGCAGGTATGACCTCAGCCCATCTTCTACACACACAGGGTGAAACGAAGGTATGATTCTCAACTGTTGTGAGGAAAAGGAAGATCAATATTTATAGAGAAACATATACTCATTTGATTTTTTTTCTTGTACTTTTTTTGGGTCGTCACTTGTTGGCTTTTTTCCCTTGTTGAATTGATCTGCCTCCACAAACAAAAGTTTTTCTGATACCCTAACATGAATTATAAGCTGAATTTGGAAGAGTACTTACTGGGATGAATTAACAAAGTAGATTTCCGTGCATGCCAGCACAACTGTTGTGCATCTGGCAATACCTCCCAACCAGCAATCTGCCCAAGTCCAGATGGCAGAGACTTGAGGCTTTGGGATCCAGCACTTGGGGAATTCTCAGCCTGTCAGTTTTCCTGCCACCACACTTCATTTCAGAAAACAGGCCCTGGATTATGTGGATGTTTCCAAGTTCTTACTGTTTTATATAACAGCGGAGCTTTCGGGGTGACCAGTCAGAAACTGAGAAATACCCTTTTTTCATTAAAAATTCCCATACTGCAGAACAGGGCAGAAGCAAATTCACTGTTAGGAAGTACTGAAAATGAGAGGTGCCTGAATCTCTTCTATTTGTGTTTCCTGATCATCTTGGTTCCATATGATTCCATGATTTTAGCTGAGCATCCTCAGCTTGTTCATTACTGTGATGATCACAGCACCCACCACTGTTGAAAATGGTGCCAGTTCATGCCGAAGACTTAGAGCTGGGCTAATTCACTGCCTAGAATTTGTGCAGTTGTCTCTTGTTCACCTTTGAGTATATAATTAGAGACCAGGCTACTGGAGTGACTTATCATTTAATTTCAAACATTTAGTATTTATATATTTAACTTTTTTGTGAGAAAACAGTAGTTGTGATGCAATATGTGATTACAGTGAGAAAGGCAAAACATGTAAAAACCATCTTGTAAATGAGATAGCTGCATTTACAAGGCTCTTGTCCGTAGAACACAAAGCTCTACAAAAGCACATATAAGTGCTTCTAACCACCTTTTACACATGGCTAACTTACTACTGTTGAATCATTTTCTTTATGCCATAGCTGTGGCAGTGTTTGAAATAAAGAGCAGGACCACATGCTCTGCTCTATAAACAGTTAGTTACATCACTGATACTTAAAAATAATTTTAAATATTAATTCAGTGGTGGGGAAAAATATGTTTAAACTGTAAAGGCACTCTCTCAAGTGAAAAACTTGGGATGTGAACAGAAAACTAACAAAAAAAGCAAACTAATGATATCGACTGGAACAGCATGGAGCCAGATGCTCGGGAATATGCTGAGTCCTGAGAAGCTGTTATGCAGACCAGAGTAGGCAGCATACACAGTTACAAACGTGGAGAGCAGGAAAAGAGAATTATTCAACAATTCCTTGCACAGTGTGAGCAGAAATACTGCTCAATTGTTATGGAACAGTGGTCCTATCAGAGAAAGTGAAATCTTCAGTTTTTGGCTTTTGTTTTGGGCTAGTGAGTGATTTTGCAAGTGCAAGTACTTTATGTATCTCTTCTTGAAGAATGTGAATGTATAACTCACTGCCCTGTTCATCAGATTACAATATTAATTATGAATTTTGGAGAACATTATAAACATTCTCTCAGAGGATGCAGTTCCATTCTCCAAGAGGTCAAATCACTGCTGGTCACTGAAAATGTTCTCATCTCATTCCTCTGCCTTCACTGTTCTCACAGCAGGTGTCTGTTCACTAGACATATTTCTGCCATTTACTGTATTTTTTCACCAAGCATCCTTGAGTGGTAGGGTTTTTTTCATATCTGGTCTAGTGCCTCTGGAAATCAAATTTTGTGTTCTCTTAATCAATTTAATCAAAACTTCTTATTTGCAACCAATATTTTAGAATTCTTAAATCTCTCAAAGACAGATGGAGATAGGAGTTTAGCCCTGTTTGGAATTTTCTGATCGCTTACTATATTGACAATGCAAAATGTCAGTTATTCCAAATTTTTACACTGACATGACATTATCAGGTACATAAATGATTAATTATCCATGCTTATTGCATTCTCTTTATTCCATTACATGAAAAAATTTTTATATTTGTTATATAAGCCATGATTAGTTTTAAAAAGGGAATAGCAATTTATGATGTTAGATGCTCAGATCTGTATTTATCTTTGTGTCCACTGGAAATTAAATTTAAAAAAAGAGAAACATTTTGCAATAACATTTAGGGGGTTAATTTTAATTTAAGTATTTTGGCATATTTTGTAGTATATTAGTTGAGTATTAGTCCTGTTTTGATAGAAACATGACCAATGACTTATGTTGATAGAGCTAACAATCTATATATCACTTATGATTTAAAATAGGGAATTTAAGGTTCTCAGAATGTTCTCAGGTTATACTTAGCTGTAAAAAATGGAGATGACTATTCTTTCTGACAGTGCTAAGTGAAAAGAAGGGAAAGCTACTTTACTTTTTATTTGAGAAAGCTAGTTTTTATGTGTCCTTGAAATTTGTATGAAGAGCATTCCCACATGTACTTTTGTATCAATATTTCCAGGAATTACTGTCTTAAACACTGCAGTTTGTCCAGTGTGGGTGGCAAGCACCATCAGTAGCTGAGCCACACAGTACATCTGTGGGAATTTCCATCCCAAAATAATCAGTTTGAAATATGCAGCCATTGCTTCTCCTCCCCTCCATCATGCAATCTTGTTTGCAAAGTGAAAGGCAATTGACACTTCTTGGTGAAAACTTGCAAGAATATATGATGGAGGAGAAGTGTGGAGATTTTTAATGAAATCTGTGCTTTTCTCCAGTGTATGAGCATCACTGACAATGATGTCCAAAGCTGGTTCATATTCTGATCAGTAACCCTCAATGGGTCATTAGTCTGACTCCTGCCTACTGTTGTCCATGGAAAAAAAGGTGTAAATTTCAGAAATTCTTTTTAATGTTTTGGGGTTTTTTTCACCCAAAGAAGAAAAAGATATGTAGGCACTATTGGAAATGTTTCAAACCACTTCCAGACATGCCTTTGAAAGTCAGTGGGCATTGGCAGAATTCCCTAAGAACTCAGGGCTCTAAGATTAAATAATCACTGGTGACATTAATACTCAGGTATTCCCCTCTTTCTGCCATTTGTTCTCATTTATACCCTGTAAATCTTTATTCAAAGGGAAAGATCATCTTCTCTTCAGTAATTGACATAAGTTTTGAATAATCAAGTATATTGCAGTCTATGGAACAGGGAAAAAAGTGATCTACAGCGGGTAATTAGCACAAGATTTTCAGTTCTAAAACTTTACACAACATGAACTCAGACATTCTTTTTGAAGAACATTTGAATTAGTATGGTCTGTTGCAGCCAGTAACTATACCTTATTAAATGTTTCCTGACAGTTCACTACCTCTGTCCTAAAAATGCATTAGTTCAGCAGTTCATAACAGCCAAACCTAAAGAGGTGCCAAAATTCTATACAGACACATAGAGACTGTCTGAATGTTGTTCATCTTCACCACATGGTAATTAAATGTTTGTCAAAGTTCTTTGGGGTTTTGCATGTTGCAGTTTTCTTTCCTTTTTGAAGGAAGGTTGTACTGAGGGCTAAAATGCAACAAAATGAGGCCATACATGTTATCATCTTAGTATAGGAAACTACTTGCAGGTAATCCCGTAACAATCAAAATAAAATGAACAAAAATTTTTCATACTCATACTGTTTCACATCTAAATGGTATTCATTATATATTTTACTACACATTTTATGTATTTCAGTTGGCAAATTAAAAAAGACATCTGAAACACAGCATTTTTTTGTGTGTGCAGCTTTGCTTTTGTTCTTTTTTTACTGGAAATGCAGCCTTGCAACATGTGCATGATTATAGATTTGCATAGTGTAAAATTACTGTAATTTTATCTGTTCAGGAAGTCAGAAAGGGATTTAATAAGTAGTAAAACTTAAACTAGGAAGTAATATTAAGGCAGAGTGTATATATTTTGCACTTTTAAATAACCTTTTATAACAAGAATCTATTATCGTACAGTATACCGTTAATTCCACTTTCTAGTGATATTCTTGCTATTGTCACAGTATTGTCTTTAAATCTGGATATGAATAGTTTGTATATGTACACACTTAAAAAGTGATTTCTACAATGGAATATGTGCTCCCTGTCACTGTTATTAGCATCCAACTGGAAAAATATTCACCAATTATTTTTTTTATAAATTATGAATGTACAGTGTAAATTAGCAAATCAAATATTGTAGCAATGAAGAGATGCACTTTAAAAATGTAAAAGTGTGTATCTCCAAGAGTGTTATTTTGTATAGATGTTTTTGAATAAATAATTTATTGCTCATTAGTGGGGCTTTTTGTCATTTATGAAATAAATATAAGGTATTTGATAGCAGCTATTTGAGTTTTATATTTTTTCATCAGTGATTTTGGTGGGTTTCTTACTTTTAAAATTAAGATTTGTAATTAGAACAGTAAAGGACATAGTCAGATTTTCCTTTTCATTCAATAAATCATTGTTGGCTTGATTTCGTTGCTGTGAGGAAGCCAAAGTGTGATCCATGATCAGCCCACAGTCCTTTCCGTGATCAGCCAATAAAAGGACATTGCCACAGCATCTTCCTTCAGTCATCAATACCAGTTGGGCCATGGAAATCAAGGTATGGAGAGAGGGACACATAGCAAGCAACTGGAAGCACTTCCATTTTCCATAGTTTAAATGCAGCCAGTTGATATTTAGTGAAAGGCATAATGACCACAGTATGCATTTGCTTCTGTGAGAGACCAGTGCTGAAATCCTGAACTGAAAAGTATTAAACAGCAAAATGTCTGCAGCCTTGAAAGCTGGGCACAATTCAGATTTGTAATCTGAGATTTCTTCTAGATTTGTTCCTTGCTTTGCTAACAGAGAAAAAATATGGCATATTAGGGCCAAGTCACCTCTACCAGGCAGACGTTTGGGGAAAGAGACTTCAGGGAAGTTTTATAAACAAGATTTTTTTTCTTTTTTTAAAGTCTTCTAGTATATCTAGTAATACTGTCCCTGCCTGGCTCCGTGGGGTCCCGCGTGCCCCACAGAAGCACAGGTGGGTTCAGTGTTACAGTCGGTAGCAAAGAGTTGAGAAGGGCATTTGCGTGCGCTCCGGCAGGAGCATTTACTGCTTCTACACTTCCGAAGGTTGCAGAGGCAAATACAAGCAAGATCACAAAGCTCACAGTTTTGTCCGGGGGCAGGGAAAAGGCGGGACTAGGGAACGGGGACCAATGGGGAAGCTCTGGGAGAGTGACCAGGGGTAGAGGCCAACAGCCAACCGGGGAATCCAAACTGGGACAGATTAACATAATGGAACAAGCATCCGGGGAGAAGCCCCTTGGCCACCACGATCTAGCTTGTAAGAAGAAAACATATATGTTCTGAAGGAAAAGTATAAATCCGGGATTTAAACCTAAAAGAAAAACAGTGTGTTCTTGTAATGGAGCTGGGCTTGCTATCTTAGATAATGACAATAGCAGTGTCATCAACGACAATCTATAAGTAGTTAACACATTTCAGTCACCCCTCCTCTTAGTCCTTGAATCCAGAGGTATCCTAGAATCACAAAAGTGAATCTGAAGTGAGACTTAGACAACTAAAGTGAAAGCACAGAATGGAAAAGCAGTCACAGAAAAAGCCCTTTGTCCATAGTGACTAAATCTTTGCACATCCTTAATACCCCAAATTTCCCACGTATTCTGATGTGCACTCCATGTAGGCAGAGGTCAGATGGGAAGAAGGCTGCTTGGTCCACAGAAAGTCTTGATGCTACAGTGCATTTTTAGAGTGCTGTTAATCTCCTCAGAAGATGACATGGCACCTGCAATTTCTATGAAAATAGGTGGGCAAAGGCAGAGTCACACCATCACTTAACTGCCCGTTGATTACAGCACTGGGCCCAAGGGGAAAATATTCTTTTAGCAAGTGAGCTTCTAGAGCAGAAGAATTTTTAGATGCCTGCTTGTCCCTCTTCTCTGCTCAGGGCTACACCTGAGGAGAGACAGCAGAGGACAGTGTGTGGCTGCATTGTGGGTGGCAGCTTGGCATTTTAGGTCCAGCAGTCCCTGCAGAGGTCAAGTTCAGTGTCCATCCTGGGGGGAGCAACAGGATCCTGGGCAGGAAGGACCAGACAGGCATTTGGGGGGCTGTGTTAATTCTTAAGCATTAAATTCTCTTTGCATGTGCCCGAGCCCTTGAGTGCAATACCGTAACTGCCGTTATTATCTCAGGAGGCTGCTGTGAATGGCAGCACTTTTTGGCCGCCTGCTGAGGTTGTGCCACGAAGGAGGGGAGGAGGCAGATTTGCTGGAGAGGGAAAGTAAGCACTGATGAAGGTGCAAGATTTGGTAACCCAGCAGGCAGGTCAGTCATCTGGGGAGGTGTAATCCTGAGCTCTGGTCCCCATTCCCAATAGCAATATGCAGAGATGTGAGGAAGGTCTCATTTATGTGCAGCTTAAAGTGCATTTTACTATGACATATTGGACTTTTTCACTTCCCTATGGTAGTAAATTATGCTTCTCATGGCAATAGATGTAATTGCTTTGCACTAAATTATATTAACTATTTCAGGTGGTTTGTTCTACTTCATGCTTGGAATGACACAGCTGAATTACTTTCTGCAGTATGTAGCACAGAAGAGAAGAAAATTCCTAGTTAATGGGGAAAAAAAAAGTGATGTGTTTTCAACTGCAGAAAAAATATTTAGTGGCAAATTTTAAAGTATTAGCATTTCTTCTTTTCTTATGATTTTTAATACTGGTTGGGGTTAGTTGTAAACTTAGTGATTTCGCAAATGAAAGGAACAGTTCTTCACAGTTCATTTTTATTAAACTAGGTTGTACTCAGTCTGCATTGCAGCCCATGAACTGGGGCTAGTAGCATTGCACCTGGCAGAGAAATGGGTTCATTTTTAAGTACCCAAAGAGAAGAGGTTGTTTTCCTTCTCTCTCTTCTGAGAGCTGGACTTTGTTGTTCATATGCAGCCCTGTTTAATGATTCAGGTGCAGCTTTTGTGCATCCAAAGGGGGAGTTTTACTTAATGGTGTCAAAAGTACAGCAAGAAGAGCTTAAGAGTACTTGTTCTGCATCTCTACCATCTGTCAAACTCCCATTGCATGAAATACTTACTGCCTGCCCAGCACAGAGGTTTTTAAAGCATATAAATCCCTCATTCTATACAAAATTGTGATGGAATTCAAGAGAATGGTTAAGTGACAATTAAAAGAGACCCACAACAGAAGAACTAAGGTAAGGACAAAGAATATTAAATCAAATAGGGAGGGAGGAGGAGAGGGAGGGAGGGAGAGATGAACATAGAAAGGCAAATGGAGGATGGGGCATGGGAAAGGGCTGGAAACTGGAAATAGAATGTGGGATCAGAAAGAGGGGCATACATGACAACATTGAGAGATGTAAAGGTTGGAGAGCTAAGGGATGTAGGAAAGGTGTCCTTGCCTGGAAAATTGGCCAGTGCCTGTACCTTTGGTTGAGAATTAGAGGAGTGCTCTCAGACATTGATACTGAGCTGATGGAGGCATGTTACTGGGGTGAGGGGCAGGAAGTAAGATGGAAAAAACTCTGAATAGAGCTCGGTCAAAAGGCTTTGTCAGGTAAAACATTTCCTGGTAATGCAGATAAGTTAATACAGTTTGTTACAAGCATAAAATTACTCAAAATTAATAGAAAAAGATGAAAGCTGGAAGGAAGGACCTTAAGAGGCTATGGCCTCATATTTTAATGTCTTGCTCACAGTATTTAAATCTTACAATTTTTCAGAGTTTATTTGTTGTAATTTGTGCTGTTATCCAACTCACTTAGACATTAGGTGTACTCACTTTAACGAAAGGGTTAGACAGTTATGTCTCAAATCTTTGACCACAGTGGGGAACACAGAAAGGTGAAACTTCAGGAGATAAATTTGATCAAGGTAAAATACAGCTGGAAAGAAAGGAGGAGAAACTAGTGATGAAAAGCAAAGTCGGAGCAGTCTGTTAAGGGCACAGACAGCTGAGCTGCCTGAACCTGTTGGCTTACACTCATGGGTCAGGTTAATGCTGACACATAAAGCAGGTTTAAATGACAGCCCACAACTTTATTTTTGCAAAAGTATTGTATCTAAGCATATCCAAAGAGTCTTGAATAACTGTTCTTTGCCAGTTTATTCTTACCTGTTTAATTCTCTGAGCATTTTGTTCTTGAAAACTACTGTACTTGATCAATACAAAATATTCCGAAATATAAAAAAATAATATTAGACATAGGATGTTACTAATAAAACTTTTAATTGAGCACCTTTCACATTTCTGTAAGAGAGCCCATGTAACTACAGCCCCTTGTTCCTGTGCCTCTTCAGCCTTCCAGCATTTTGTAAAACAACATCTGGCCTCCAGATCTCAGATTCAAAGTCTTCAGTACCCAAAACTGAGCAAACCAGTCAATTCACTGTATAGGATTAGCCACAAAGTATTGGGCTCTTATGGGAACAGATAAGTTCTCTGTCTTCTACAACTTCTCCTTCTTGAGTACCCACATTGAATCTATATATCCCTGGCATTCTCAGGGCTAAAGGAGCATATGTACACCTATGCATGGCTGTACATACTGGAATATCTATAGCTTCATGCGCATCTCCTTCCTGTCTCTCAGAGAAACATTCCTGCATCTGCTGCCCTACAGCCAAGATGAGGCATCTGTTAAACCATTACCCAGACCTGCCACATGTACTATTTAAAAAAAAATGTTATGGCACAAGCAGTAGAGTGCAAAAGTCGTCACAAACTATGGTCTCTGTGGGGCTCTAGCCATCTGCTTGCTAATTATGTATACCACAGCCTGGCTGTTGCACAGAAAACAAACATTGCTGCTGGCAAGTTCGTTCTGCCATATAATTACTGCGACTGGCCCAGGCAGAATTCCAGGAAAGTTATGTCTTTTTCTGCCCATTGCTCTTGCCATTTTTGTGTGTTCCCTCTTTAAAGGATCCACCTGTTCTTTCTGCCACCTTGTACCTTGTTCTAACCTGCTTGCATCTGCCTTTCCCAGCCTGTGCTAGTCTCTCTCTCTCTGACAGTTAAAGTACATAACATTACCTAGGACATACTTGCTATGTGGCAAGAGCTTTGTTCATATTAAGCTAGTGTTGATATAGCAGTGAAGTATTTAGCACCTTTGTGCACGTTCAGCTAATGTTGATATGTCAGTGATGTATTTAGCAACTTTTCTGCAACTTTTATTAAATTAATCTTTGTAATAAGGCGGATATGTTCACTGCCTGGGCAAATGAAGCTGTTCTTTGCCTCAGATTAGATCTCAGAGGTGACAGTTAATTCAGAGCAATCAACAGTCCTTTGTACTCAAATCTCCATGAAATACCAGATCTGCACTCATCAGCACTTTTCTTTCCTCCCCTCTGCTTTTCCCTGTCTGAGAATAGTTCTCCCCTCTGCCCAAATAGTTGCTAACAGGCGACAGTCCACTGAGTTCATCTGTTACAGACAGGCTTGAGACAGAACAATCTGTGGGAATGAGCATTGGGGCAATGCTCATTCCCACAGGTCACAGGCTGTTTGGGTTGGTGTTGCACTGCTGGCTAGTTATCCTGCACAGGCACACAAATGTGATGACTTTTAATTAATGAAAATTCAGGTACTTGGGTGCTATCACATGCAGCAACTGAAAAAAAAAGTGAGGATCTAAACCCCTCTGTGCCTCAGGGGGAAGGGAATATGGACATCATTCTTAGATTTATGTATATTAAAAAAAGCTACCTGGTGTCATAATGTTATTTTGTTTTAAATGGTATATGAAGATTATAAAAGTCTGTATGAGTTACACACTCAACTTCAGACCCTACTTAATAATTTCTGCAGGGAGAGGAGTCATTTCTTATTCATGGTCCTTCAAGAGTATTGCATTATATTTGTAACATCCCAAAGCTTCTACTGGTCCTGTTGTCAGTGTGTTCTTATTTATGAATGAATACCCACAACAAATTGATTAATCATGTTCCCCTGTTAGAGCTCAGGGAAGTTCATTTCGTCCTTCAGAGTGGTCATCAGGAGAGCCTTGGGACTATTCGATCACACAGTGAAGAGTCTGATATACTTCTGTCTTCTGCAGTGGCCACATTCAGTCACCTTGAAAAATTCATTAGAGACCACCCTTTATATACCAAGCTGTTTCTCTAGTGAAGACCTTTTTATTGCTCCAATACTAGTAAATTAAACTATATTAGGAAATGGTTGGGATTTGGGTTATGGTTACCCGTAAAATAAACTTGTGAAAATTTTCTCTGATATGTTTTTGCCCCAGGCCAGTCAACAGTGTGCTGAAATGCCCCTAGGCATGGCTGAAGAATTAGCACAGGCCAGATGGTGTTTTTTACAAGCTCATCTGGAGTTGGAGATCTCCACTAGTACGGATGAAATTTGTAGTGTTTCACACACCTTTAATTTACTCTACAGAAGCAGCTTTCCATTTCAGGGACCCTGGTATTCATATACAAGCTCCACCATATGGCATTGGTGCCTCATACCAGAGAAAGGCACCCATGTCTTCCATGCACTTATTTTGAATAAGAAGTTCTTTGATCTGTGATGACTTTGATGATAACTAGAAAAAAGAGCTGGGTATCAAAATCCTGCAGAATTGCACAGTATAATCATGATATGGACTTACAGCCCTTATATTACAGTAATACAGATGTGTGTTTTGAGGGCATTCAGAAGTGCAGTGAAATAAGGTTACGACTCTTTTTGGGAGCACCTGTTGCCAGGGTGCTCCAGCTACAAAAGCCACTTCCCATGAAAGCACATTTCAATCAAGTGTTTATTCCTCATTGAGACAAATTTTATTATTTCTCATGGGAACTGTGATCCTCTCAGAAGGCAAAAAATTCTGCTGCCAAATACTATTGATCTAAATAGTGCATAGATTTTGTTTTTCTGTTATTCAAGAAAGGGCTACCTTGCGCATCAGGGGTCAACTGCATACCTGAAGAAATGAGCGGTACATTGCTAGGGAAAATGGACATAGATGATTTTCTAACTGTGGTACCTACAGTTGCAAAAATGTCCTGCTGGTTTACAGCAATGAGCTGATCTGCCAGACAAGACCTGATCCCAGATTACCCATAATTAAATGCCTACATACCATCACATACCGTGCAATAAGCTGGTGAGTAAAAAATCAGCCAGATGGGTGGTCATCGATGGGGGATGCCCAGGCAGAGCTCATCGCTGCCTGCTGAAGAGCAGGGCTGGGAAGCTGGGCAGGAGCATGGACAGGGCAGCAGGTAAGTGTTGTATACCAGTCTGCAGGAGGAGTAATGAGAAGATGGGGAGGGGGGCACAAATTTGGTGTTCTTTCTGTCAGTTCTTGGGTTTGTGCTCCTCACACTGAGCTGGTGCGACAGTACTGGCTACTGTGACCCAAGGGAATTGCATGCAGAAGCCCTGAACTAAGGGATGCCCAGGGGGTCAGGACCCTGTGGAGAAGGATTTCCTTCTTCTCTTTCTTCTTCACTGCACACCCTTGTAACCCCTTTCAATTTTTAATTGTATTTTTTGCTATTTGCAAGCTATGTTTTATTTCAATGCCAGGGTTGTTTAATTCCAGTACAGCTCATCTTCTTATACGTTTTTCTGCAGAAATGAAAATTTGCTCCCTATGGGTTTGTTGTTTTTTTTTTTTTTTAAAGTGTAAGTGCTCAACCACTTACAATGCCAAAATTCAGCATTTTCTCACCAAACCAAGCACCTTCACTCCTTTAAGCCTCACATTGTTAAAGCTTACTCACAGTCTGCAGATCTCAGAAGTGGATGGGATGAACTTTTAGTAGAGCTACCAATTCCAAATATTGACACCAGGTCTTTCTTTTTTTAATTCTCCTTTTATATCTCAGGGACACACATTATTTTCTCTTGCCAGAGCATGAACCTGAAAGGTCTGTTGAGAATCAGTGATAAATGGTCCCTTTATATCTTTTTCTTTCTCCTGAGTCACAGCTTCTCCAGATTCTCTTATTATGTGTTTATTATCTCTACAATTTATTTCCAAAGACACTACTTTATATTTGGCTGTATTAAAATATTTCTGTTGGATTTGTTAGTCTATCATGTATCTATTATTAATTTTGCCTCAGTTCAGGTATGAAGACTTCAATGAAAAATGTCTTCTTTTGTTGTGTCTATGTAATATATCTCTGTGTGTGTGTGTGAGCGTATATTTTTTTTTTATGTGTATGTACATACAAATACACACACACACTCTTCTTCCCTGTTCCTTCACTTATTTAGTAACCTCAGCTTATTTTTCACAAATTATTGATTCTTATTAATGCTCATTTACATATGATAGGTTTCATTCATGTTATTAGCTACTGTTTAATACTGCATGCTTATTTAAATTCTTATGTGCGTTTTGCATCTGGATGTTTCAACATAGAAATAAGAAAGTTGTATCATCTCTTGTTTGTTCAGTCTGAGAGTTTTCTAAAACATACTTTAGCTACAGAGTGCTTCAAACCCATCAGAGCATTAAAAACAACAGTTCAAGATTTTTGGAACCTTGACATGACGTCAAATAGCCAAGATGTTTTTATTACTCAGTCATAAGGCTCACTTGAACACTAAATATTCCAGAGAGTAGTGCTTTGTGACCTCTTAATATCACCACTCATGAAGAATGTTTCATTTAACTTCTCCAGATCATTTACTTTCCTGATTTGTGACAGTCTAATGGAAATTTGGAGATTAATTTGGAAGCATATTCATTTGCCTGAGTGAATATGAACTTGGATGAAAGAGTTCAAGAGTAACTCATCAGATTTAAAATGGGGTTTTCAATTAACAAAATATGTCTATAATGTAAGATGTGTCTAGAGAACAGTCCATTTAATGAGCTGGTGGCCATCTTGAGATCATCAAACATCACTGGCTGTTTGTTTCCCTTTACTACCTCTTTTTCCAAACTGATAACTCCAAAATGTTAAAATCTGCCACTGCCTTTATCTCTTAATTGATAAAAACAAATAATTAAAAATTAAATAATAAATTTGGAAAGTCAGTGCTGCGCCTGGGAAAATGCAACCTACCAGGCAGGTCACTAAAGCAGAACAGCAGAAAGCATTTAAGTGTGAGGAGGAATTCAAGCACTGCTTTCCAAGTTGTTGCAACATTTGTGTCTACGGAGGGGCTTCCACATCACAGCCTTGACATCTGTGATGCCTCATTTTGGGGATGGTATACAGCCTAAAAATCCCCAGACCTTTTGGTTTAGGACAGTGCAGAGAGAGAACAGTGCTCTTCAGAATGGACTGGACCAATGTTGTCCTGCTGAGATACCGGATGTAGCACATGAGAACAGCTGAGAACACACAACTAACATAAAATGTGCTTCATGATATAGCATCACACTGATCTGCAGAGCGCGTTCTCCCTCCATTATGATTCCCTGCTCTTCTTCCTTTATAAATTCCCCCCCCTTTTCTTGAGCACAACTTTTTCTTTCCTTTCAAATGATGGGTACAAAATGCAAACGTCTTCACTGCCTGGATGTTCCCAGTAAGTCGGTCCAGGGAGGCAGGAGGTCAAAGACATTGGTCCAGTTCCTAGTGCTATCAAAAGAGCTCCTAAAGTGAGATATCCATGTGTCATGATTCCTACCATGGAAATATTCACAGAATATTTCACTACAAAAGCAGGACAGAAACATCTGCCATCCTTTCAGTATGGCAATGAATCACTATCACTTCTTGCACTTCCCAGTTTTCCCTCTGGAATCTTAAATTCTTTTGTGGATTTGTCACTAACCATGTTGAGAGCCTCATTCACAGCAGGCAGAATACTAAAATTGGTCTGTCATAATTTTATCATGTGGTCATTGTTTTTATTTTGCTAAATCCATTTCTGTTTTCTCCTAAGTTACAAAAGATCATGTCCTGTTAGTATATGATCAGCTTTATGACTATGTGACATATGGTGTATCTACTGACCATAAATCCAAGAGATAAGCTTGGTCATACGAAACTGCAGTGGTCTCTGCAAGAAGGCCATGCTTTGGAAGAGGGAAGAAAAATCACCATTAAGCTTGCAATTAAAATGATCTGTCTGAAAGAGCCTGATTTTGGTCTGAAATCAGTGCTCTATGAAGATAAAAAAATCAGTGCTCTATGAAGATAAAAGATTAATTTTCTGTCTCATTTTAAAAGAAAAAGTTTTCGTGATTCAAGCCACTGAATTTCAGACCTTCTATAAACCTTAAAAATTGTTCATCTGTTCCACAACTTTTCACATAAATCATAATTTTCTCATTAGTTAAGGCAGAGTTTTCAAACCGTGATATACAGGATTAGCATGAATTCAGACAAGAAATTGAGTGGACTCTTCTCTGTAGTTAAATTTATCTTTAGATAGTTTTGTTCTGCAAGTTGGGTTACTCCAAAACAACTGAACATCTGAGGGATTCTTCCTGTAAGTAGAGTCTCAAATGCTTGCTTGCATGAGATAAAACCTCAACTTGGGTTTAAATCAACATTTTAACAAGACAGTCTCGTGTTCTAGAAATGTTACATTCCGTCCGCTTCTGAGAAAAATAATTTATCTGAGAACATTATTTCGACATCATACACTAAAATTAGTATTTAATGACCAAATCCCATTGATCTAACTCTGATCCAGCCTGTCCAGATCCCTCTGCAGAGCCTTTCTACTCTCCAGCAGATCAACGCTCCCACCCAACTTGGTTTTGTCAGCAAACTGACTGAGGGTGTCTTCAATCCCCTTGTCCAAATAATTGATAAAGGACTGGCCCCAATACTGAACCCTGGGGAGCTGGCCACCAACTGGATGTGGCAGCATTCACCAGCACTCTCTGGGCCTGGCCATCCAGCCAGTCCTAAGAGCCATTTAGCATTGTATTTTTTATTTGACAAACCCCGCCCCCAAACAGTAGTTAATGCTGGAAGAAGCCTGTAAAAAGAGGATAAGAAAAATTCCAGCCATAGTCAATTTGTGATTCAGGGGTCCCTGTTGTAAATCTTTTACCTCATAGGCCTTAATATATTCTTATTTCATAAAATTGTGAAAACATTTATATGAACTTGTATGCAATTTTTTACCAGAAGCCAGCAGTTTTATGGTATAACTTTGTGTTTTCTAAATAGCAGTACTTTTTTGTTTATTTTCAACCTTTGTGACCTTTAGTTCTCTACTGGAATAGACAGTGAATGATTGTTGCATATTAACCCTCCTCATCCCATTTCTGGCTTCAGAGACCTCTAAAGGGTCTTGTCTATCTAAAGAGAGTAATAGCAAAAAACCCTCCCTTTCTAATAAAATAAAATTAATTCCAGAAAAAAACTAGGTGCTTAAAGTAACTAGAAGTAATGGCATCATTGAAACCCAGCTAAACTGATCTTTCCCACTAAGCTACTTTTCTTTCACCCTTTTCTTGCCTTTTTTTACTTGTGACATTTTGCTCAACTTATTAAAATGAGGCTTAATGTTGTTGCTTCTATGTTGTTAAGCTGGAACTTCAGCAACATTGCTTCTGTTGAAGTATTTTGCAGTTATATGCACTTTCTTCCTCTTCTCTTGCAAGTGTTCTTAGAACTTTAAAAGCCAGAAGAGATTAGAAACTAATTTTTCTATTATAGACATCCATATTAACAGTGTCCTTCATGCTTTGCTAGACCCCAGGATGTCGCTAAATGCTACAAAACAGTGTAATCTGCTATCAAAATAGCCCTGCAGCAGCACGATTTGTGTTGGAGGTTCTTTCATTCTAATCCAGTGCTTGTAAGAACTCATGCTGCCTCAGAGAGCCTGGCAGAGCTGCAGGCTGTTACAGTGCAAATGTAAATTGTTTTGAGGTTATAGAATTGTGTCCATTTCCTGTATCAAACATTAGTTGAATTGCATAATATTTTAGGTATGGTCTAACTTTTTCTGAACACCATAGTAGGTCTGTAGAAATTCATATATGTAGTAATCTGAAGTTCTGTTGCTTTGGGATATTTCCTTGAACAGAATTTATCTTTTTATCATCAACTCAAATATTTATTTTATAGGTATTTAACTTTTAAGAACATAGAGCATTGGTCTTCACGTGCAGATTTAAATCTTGGGAATATAGCAAATTGAACAAGTAAATTTAAAACTTAATAATGTTAATATGGTTATCTGTTAAGGTTCATTGCTTCTTTTCTCAAGAGTGTTGTTTAGCATAAGGACTGTTTTATACTGGTCCTGTTCTCCATGTTTAGACCATCCTTGAACTGTGCAGTTTCAGTGCTGAGCATGAAGGTCTGATATCCTTTCTGCAGGAAGAATGGCTTAAGACAGACAGCTGAGAGAAAATCTATGGCAATATGTGAATCATGGATTAAAAAAATTAAGGCTGTTCTTGAGCAACTAATTTTTACCCTCCTAATTCTCTTTCATCAGATTTCAATAACAGGATTCTGAATGAGCTCCAGTAAGAATAGGAATTCAGCTGTGCCTGTCTTTGTGGGTCCAGTGTAATTAAGACTTCACACGTTTTTTAACTAAAACTGTTATTTGTGGCTCAGTGGGCAGTTAAATATTCATGCTCAGAAAAATACAAAATAAAAGTTGTCATTTAATGTTTTCATCACAGACCAGTTTTTTGGATGTAACTACTTAAGGCCCACTGTTGACAAATACTTCAACTGCAACCAATGAGCAAAGGTTGAGATCCTTATTCAAACAAACCTTGATGTAAGTATGGTCTTTTTGAACTAAATGGGGAAGCTTTGATTTTTGACTGTGAAACTGCAAAGAAAATCAAACTGGTTTTTCACTTTAGGAAAGTCTCTCATCTCTCAGAAATTAAACTTGTAGTACTTGTGAAGTATATGAAAGGATATAGTGAGAGCTCCTTATTGTATTAGGTGCTCAGATTGGATCTGCTTTTCTCAATGCTTTGCTGTGCCTTAGAAGAAGTCAATCTTCTTTATACTTTCTTATGTAAGGAAACATCATCTTAAAATATTTACAATTTGGAACAGGCTTAAAGAGGTTTTGCAAATTTGACTTCTTGTCTGCAATCTTAAATCCTCCAGCCAAGGAACATAAACCTACTTTTCCAACAGAGGTTTGTTTCCCTTTGCTCTGTGCTTGCTTCTCATCCATGTCCACTCATCTTTGCAGTGAACAGGTTATGGATGATATTCCCAAACCTCTATAGTAACATCCTGGAGTTTGTCCTCCAGTCAGTTCACATGCTCCTAGGTTTTCTTTCACCACCATACTCCACAGCCTCAAACTCCAGGATGCCTCCTGCTACCCATCCCCTACTTCCCTTATCCCATCCGGCAGAGATCAAAACACTGATCTTTGGCTCCACCTTGTGATGTCCCTGTCATGACCAGCAAAGATTAAATGAGGGAATCTTCAATGCTGATTCCAGATCTGATCTTTATCTCTCTGCCTCTATAGGAAATAGGAAAAAAACCCCAGCCAAATAGATTCTTTAGGTCAAACTACTGACTTTAAAAGAATCAATAAGGCTGAAAGGTGTAACTAAAGAAAAATAGCTAGGCTCAGAGAAAAAGATAGGTAAAAAGTGCTGGAAGTTGGTGGGCAGCCTGGGGATTATCATCTGAATTCAAAATGGCCATTTTGGTAAAGCACAAATTATAGAATGCATAAAATAGGACACAAAGTTGGGTTTTTTTGTCAAATACAGAAACAAAAATAACTAGTGAAAAATAGTTTATCTTACTGCATAATGACAATTTTTCTTTTTCTTCTCATTTTCAGGAAAGTAATTCAGATATAAGAACTGACTATGCAGTTATCTTTTGGTTCCTAGCAGGAAAAAATAAACAAGTCAAGTATTAACGTCAGTTTCTGCTTTGTGGGAACATAACTGTGGCCAAAAAGATTTTGAAATAATTTGCACTGTTAAAGCTTGAGTGAGTACCAGTGCATAAAGCTGATAGCCTAAACTGGGCCCCTGGAAGGTACTTGGCTTTCATAATTCAGAACAGTTACTGCCACCGATAAAGTACAGAACTGTGGAAGATAATCTCCTCAGCAGACAAAAGGTCAGACAATAAAACTTTTGCTTGCCATTTTCCAGAAGAAATTCATCATATTAACTCATGAAATGCAAAAGGAAGGGGTGTTTGCACATTGAATTTCTATGGGCAATATAGTTTCTCTGAATTTTCAGACTTGATTATTTTTTTTTTTTTAATTTTGGTAGGATATGGAACTAAAAATATTTCAAATCTTTCAATTTCCAATCAACATAGTGCATGTGTAAAGTGATACCTCTTGGAGAGTTTATATATTTGCACTGCTGTAAGAACTGCCAGAGTAGCAGTACTGAAATGGAGAATGCAGCTCACCTCAGCTGTGTGAGCATATTCACTGTGCTGCTTTGATACCACAAAAATCTATGGATAGTAGCATAGATTAGGGTCTGATTAGTGTTATTAGTTTGGCCATTTCATTATCTTATGTGTGATCACTAATTTACAATCAAATCAGTCTAATGCACAGAGAAGTTCAAAATGAATGGTGGTAAAATACTGATGTATTTCTCATATGTAGGCTAAGTGCTGCTGGTATCATGAGAACATATTATGTTGTAAAATAAAGTTATGTGTCTCATTGTGCTAGAAGCTTCTCAAAATGTAAAAGAAAAGTAATGAGTAAGGAAGGGAAAAAGAAAATGTGAATTACTTTGAACTTCAAAAACGTAGTCAAACATGGCTGGAAATCTAATTTTAAAGTAAAATTTTCTCTAATGGGAAATTATTTATAGTCTGGCTTATAATTAGAAGATGCATATATATATATTTTCAACAATTATCTCTTCTTACTTGTAGATGAAAATTTTCATTATTTTGGGATTTTCAGCAGCTATAGCCTTCACAGCTGCTGTCTTTTCTTTCCTTGAAATAGGCAAAGACACCATC
>NW_008240221.1:646576-675636 GCF_000691975.1 Corvus brachyrhynchos
GAAAGACACCATCTTTGGTAAGTAACAGTAAAAATACATGTTAATTTCTTATGTTGACTGTTAAGCTGAAAATACACTGGCACTGCAGACAGTATAGCAATATCAGTATAGCTCAATCTCTTCTGTGTGCAAAATACACTATCTGGCTTCTGTGAGAATTATTCCATGGATGTTTCCCTTTAAAATGCAGTTTCAGAAACTCAGTAAGTAAAACTTTGTATGTGTAGTATATCTCTAGTGTATCTTGACTAGGAGTGGTTTTACTTTCTTAGTGACGTTCACATGTCAGATGACATGTTGACAAGCACGATTGCTGGGTTTCTTTCCCCATCTGCTAATCATTACCTTTGGTCATCCTGGGCTAGAGGCAGTTGCCATAGAATGTCCCACCTGGCACTCTCCTGCTGTCTCACAAGGGTGCTTCTCTCCCATGGGTCTGTTGGCTGCTGGCACTCTGTGGATTTTAGAGCATTTCAGATTGCAGTATTCCCTATGTTCAAAAAATGTAAGCTTGTAATTTTTACCATCATTTGCATCTGCTCAATTTAAATCAGTTCAATCAAATAAACTAGAAGTGTAGCAGATACTAGACTGAGTTTTAAAAGAAATCTGCAGAAGCTGATTTTACATGAAATTAGGGCAGAGATAGTAAAGAAACAGGATTTCAAACTACAATCTCTTATATAGCTGTATACATCATTCATAAGGCATGATGATATGATTCCCTAGGAAAGTTTTCACCTGAAGTTAGTGTAGAATCACAAATAAAATAAAATTATATACAAACATATTAAATTAAAACAAATTCCCAAGCTGTTACTTCTGACGAGAAATCTTTTTTGTACCATGACTGCAAAACAGGAGATCAAGTTTTCTTTCCAGAGTGAATTCTTTACTTTGAGCTTCCATACAAGTTGTTTGGAAAGATGTGGCCTAAAATGACCACATTATGTTGTATGTTAGTTAATAGAAAATGAATCCAAATATAATAGAATGGTTTAGGTTGGAAGAGGCCTTAATGATCATCTTGTTCCACACCCTCTGTCATGTGTAGGGATGCCATTCACAAGACCAGGTTGTTCAGGGCTTCTTCCAACCTGGCTTTCAACACTTCCAGAAACGAGGCATCCACAGCTTCTCTGGACAACCTTGTTGCAGTGCCTCACCACCTTCACAGTAAAGGATTTCTTCATAATATCTAATCTAAACCTGCCCTCTCTCCATTTAAAACCATTGCCTCTCATCCTGTCCCATACCTGTCCATATAAGAAGTCCCTCTCCTTCTGTTTTTATATGCTTCCCCTAGGCACAGGAAAGCACCAATATATATAAATATACATGGACTATAGATAAATAGAATAGATAAAATGTGATTCTTTTTATAGTAGGTGTTCTTTGTTCTGATGAGACAGTACAAGATAATGTTTATTACTCAAGAACCACATTTTTGAAGAGAGTATATTGGTACAAAAATCATACTTCTTAGAAGCAAAGGAAGACAGACAATGGAATTTAAGTATGGCAAGTAGATGTTCTCTTCAAGATCAGAGTCTGAATCAATATTACATGACAAGCCATACTTCAAGCATATTATATTTCTCAGAGCTAAGCCCCTTAAAAGTAATTTAAAAACATGCTATATTAAATTCTAAAAGATATACTTATTGTATGGCCTATGAAAATCCAACTTGTTTTTTAACATAGACTCAAAAAGGTTTTCAGAAGTACCAGAAATCTGAATGATAACATCAAATGAATTATCTGAATATTTTATTATGCACAGGTGAAAAAGAGGAATAACTACTGCTATACTTAGATACTGAAAACTTTAGTAGAGAATAATTTAGCCCAGGAAAGATTACTCCTCATCACACATTTCTCTTCCTTGAGCTGAGTGCCCTATTCAAAAAATAGATGATAGAAATAGCACAGTATGGACTACAGATAGAATATGCTCCCCTAAAATTACACTGTGCATAAATGACAAATGATTGTACATAAATCACTGTTATTATTTGTTACGATTCATTTTCTAAGAAAAAAATGGGCCATCCCACAAAATTCAGATAGAAATAAAACAGTTGGACCTTAAAAATTCTTTTATTATAAAACATGTACACAGAAGAGGAATAAACTAAACCACTATAGTAGTATACAAAATAGCACCACTGAAGTATTATTATGTTCACATATATTCTTCCATCAAACATAGGTGAAGAAATGAGAATAGGGCTTTCATGCACTGGCCGCATCCCAGGTCTTAGTTTTCTTCTTTCTTTCATATGGACTTGAATTCTTCATGTGGCTCAGACCAGCTCATATTACCTGTGAGGGAGGCTCAGATTTGTCCTGTCAATCCAAGGACAGTTTGATGAAAAATACACATGAAGCCTAAGGAACACAGTTGCATCCAGAGAACATGTTTCAGCTGGACCTATTATGTTTGGTACTATACATGTCCATAACTGGATTTATACTTCAAGAAACAGCAAGGAAATCTAACTCTTTAAGTCTTATAAATTATGGAAGAATTTATTTACTGCCCTTACTTTACTTTTCAGAGAGGTCAGAAGCCACAACATTAATTTCAGGAATAAAATATGGAGATGGTTTTAAAGGGCAAAAAATTTCACCTTAATATTAGATATTTATATATTTTCTAACTGTAAACATTTTAATAAATATATTCTATATTAACATATTTATCTTTGTTTCTTTTTATTTTTTTCCCTGTTGAGAACAAATTGAAGATAACTGCATTACTAAGGCTATCCAGAAGGGTTCCAGTCTGGTCGATTATGCTGCACATTATGAAATTAAAAGGTAAAAAAAAAAAAAGAAGAATCTATTCAGTAAAAAACCTTTCATAACAGAAAAGTTAGTCAGTCTTCCTGTTCCTGAGAACCCATATAATCACAGATTCACTGCTCCCATTACCTTTGAGGAATCTGGTCTAGAGGAAGGTGGCTCTGCCCATGGCAGGGGGGTTGGAACTAGGGGGTTTCTAAGTTCCTTCCAACCCAAATCATTCTATGATTATGTCACTGATTATATGATCCAATATGACCTTGTGCATTATCACCATATAAGTTGCTCTCTTAAAATGTGAGACAAAAGAAGAAACCCAAAAAAAAATTACTAATGTTTTTCTGAACTAAATAGCACAAAAAATTCCATTAACATATGGCTCAAAAATTACAATTTTATGGACACAGTTTTGAAAGTTAATTATGTTTTTTCCAGTGCAGAGTGAGATGGGAACAGCTCCTATGGCATCAGGAACCAAACCCTATTGCCTTAAAGTGGACTGTTAAAGTGAATTTAATATTTCCTCTTCTGTCTACAACAGATGAAAAGAAAGATAAGGGAAGGGAAAGGAAATAAAACGTTTATCTTGGACTGTGGTTAGGTAACAAATTAGGGAAAGCTCCTTTGTGTTTGAGGTTTAGTATGAGAGTGAGTTCTTTCAACCATTTTCTGACTAGGTTTCTGTGCTACACAAAATTAAATTTCTCCAAAATTTGGAACACATCAGCTAAGTTTTACAGGGCACAATCACCCCACTTTTGCTTAGACTTTCCTAAAGACTTATCCCTGTGATTTGAAAATAAGTCATGATTTGCAGAGCTCTGTGAGAGTTAACTGTTTATATAGACAGACCTTGTCAAAAACTGTTGCCTCTCTGTACGTAGAGACTGAGGTCACTTTCTGGTTATAGTGTTAGTATTTGGGTGATAACCCTAAGGCATTTAAAATTTAGAAGCATAAATCTCAAGCTTTCAGTGGCTCAGCTGCCTCATGTACTAGATGGAGATACTCATGTTTATCTGTCTCACAGGATATTGTGGCAATTTTTTGGTCAATATCTTAAAGATGATAAATGCTAAGAGATGCTAAAGGTAAATGTTTAACAATGATTGTTTCAATTAGGAATTGAAATTTTATTAGGAATAAATCTCAGACCAGTTACTCAACCGGGACAAACCACCAGACTGTTAAGCTTCCTTTGAAATACTGTGTATGTAGATATATAGACTTTAAAGAGAATTGGTGCTCAGAAATGCTATTGGTCTTTGGTATTAAATGTTACGTGAAAGCAAAGCCTGCTTGCAGTAGTAAGTTGGGACCTCACTTTTGCGACTGTCCTGCACAAGATCTTCCACTTAGTGCCGCAGGCTCTGCTCACCCCAACAGTTTCTGTCTCATCCTAAAGGCTTCCCACAAACTGAACTCTTGTTATGTGTGTCCAACAGAAGGGGAGTTTCTCTTTTAGAATTTTCCTTGCAGAACAAGGTCACAAAAGAGTCCTCATCTTTGCTTTCCCAATGTACTCTTCAATCAAAATATACCTTAAACTTTCAACCTATCCAGCACAGACAGCTTTATTGTTATGAAAAAGTTCTAAAAATGTATACATTGCAAAACCTTCTGTATTTATCTCAATTATAGAAAGGTCAAAGGAAACGGAATAGCAACCCCTACTTTGCTGCTGGCTTTCTCAAAATTTCCTGAACAGGACAGTCAAGATATTTCCCAAGCAGCTGAACGAATGGAAATGTCAATTCAGGTGCTGAGAGAAAAAGTTTGCCAGAAGCACAAGCGCTCATTGCATCTAACTGGTAAATATAGTGTATTGACATTGGCAAACTACCCTATTGATTTGCTGAATGCCGTCTTTTAGATTAAAGTTGGGTTAAATTCACTTTTATTTTACTTTTGCACTTTCTTTTGTTCTTGAAAGCACCTCGGATAGGTTTACATTTTTCTTTGCTGGAGTGTGGGTGACGTTCCTGCAGTTGAGGAGAGCAGCATTGCACTGTTGGCATCCTGTGAACTCATGACTGTGTATTGCCCATAAATCAGCCTGCATATCCTCAGTGTTGCAAGCTTCTTGTTTACAGTGAAATATCTATCTTCCCCAGCAGCTTGGGTTTAGTGCTTGATCTTTTATCACACTATGGCACTGGCATTTTCAAACACACTTCCTCTCAACATATGCATATCCCTCTCTTAAAAAAACATGTTCTTATTTTCAAATCTAATTTTATAATGCGGTGCTGTTACACATTTATTTCCACTTTAACTGGGTTTTTTTTATGTTAGATGGGAAAAGAAAGAGGGATAGTCCAGAAAGTTCAGTGTTGTCTAAGTAAAGTAAAATACTTGCTGTTAATTAGAGATTAATTTCTCTGTCTGGTGTCTGGAAGGTTCAAAATAGCAGAAACATTGACTTTTTCCCCCCATAATTTAATTCTGTCACTTCCATGAAGTCTTCTGTCTTATTATTATAACATTTTTTTCCAAGATATAGAAACATTAGAGTGCTGTAGACAAACATAAAGCTCCACAGTTATTCTACTATTTTATTCCCTTGCAGAAATATCTAGCTTACTAAACTAATGGGATGTTTGTAGAACTAAAAAAATATCTCTATCTATATGAGTATTTCTGTGCATATATTTATGTACCTACACCTACACACACAGATACAATTATTTTTGTGCTGTGCGATTTCAAAAGAAATTGAATTTCTAAACTGCAGAAGAAGTGCACAAAGCTCTTGTTAATTTTCAGAGATGAAACAACATTAATGGAACATGAATAGATGCTCTACAGTGTATGTGCCACAACAAAATAATTTTACATTAATTAAAGAACTAAATTGACTTTAAAGAAAACATGGGAGTTACTACCTTGGCAGCCCAGATAACTGGGGAGCTGGGCTCTGAGTATAATTTACACCTGAACTAACACAGAAGTAAAGCTCTATCCACAAATTTGGCATGATTAACTAGTATATAATGACAAGATTATGTAGCCAGTCTAACAACCTATTCTCTCTCTGTTCTTGCTACTACCTTGTACAGATTCTAACTGCTCAACAGAACATTTTTTGAGCTGATTTGGCTCTTGAATCTTTGTTGTTCATTTTTCTGGCTTAATTTTTTGGACTGAACAATGAACTAAAGCAGTTTAATTCAGAGTTGAATGGGCAGAACAAATAGATATGTGATGTGTAGTGGGGAGACAAGGGCAATATATGTTATATGTTACCTCTACCCTCATCTTTAATCATGTGATGGTTGCAGTCACTTTGAATGTCAAGGGTTCTCTGAGTTCAGGAAGGATATTCATGGAATCATAGAATGATTTGGGTTGGAAGGAGCCTTAGAGACCCCATAGTTCCAACCCCCCTGCCATGGGAAGGGTCACTTTCCTTTAGACCAGGTTGCTCCTTTTTCATGCGTGCATCCACCTCCAACTGGCCATACATATTTCAATACCTGCAGAGGTGAGAACAGGTCTCCCTTACACAATAGTATGGCTTTGTCCCTCGACATCAGATGCTCACTGGGAGCCCCATCTTGGATTGTATTAGAAATATATTTATAGCATGCTCTCTACTGGTAGAAAGGGACTTGATTGTACCTAGCTTCCAAATTCCAGCTAATAATTCTGATCATCTTCCAATGAACAATGAATTCTATAGTCATCTGCAGGGTCTTTAAATTTGCATCTTTCCAGTCCCACATTTTTCCTCCTTGGCATATACTTTTGTTCTTGAATGGCATTTTTTATGCCTTTGTTGTAAGCACAGGGACCAGCCAAGCAAAGGACTACAATGCAGGGAAAGAAGGAAGCAGAGAGCAGGTCAGCCCCAGTTCTCAGCTATTGCTGGACATCTTTCTTTTCATTCTCCATTCATCAGATAATAAAGCCAGCTCTTCCTCTAAGTCCCTGAGACAGCCTCTTGCAGCACTTCTCACTAAGTGCTCTTTCCTAGGAAGAGGGAGAATGCTGTAGATGCAGCTGACAATAATGCATTTTCTACTGGAGCAGCTGAATCTGATAGAGCAAATTGCTTGTCTGGGTTCTTCCTTTCAGATCATTTATCAGCTGATCTGCTCACTATGATTGCTAATATTTCTGGATGTCTGCCTTATATGTTGCCACCAAAATGTCCAAATAATTGCTTAGCTAATAAATATCGACTCATCACTGGTGCCTGCAATAACAGGTATGTATGATAAGAATTGTGTCTGGAAAAATCCTTCTTTCTCATTCTTTCAACTCAAGAAGCTGTGTTTACTTTTTCTGAGGAAATTGGTGGAGGGGGCCTGACATTAATCTGTTAACTTTGGAACCAACAGTAAATGAGGTGCCTGTGAAAGTTCCCAGAGGAAGAGCCCATCATTTAAACTTTGGTACACTAATTTTTGTAGACAGGCTTTCCCTCTGAAAGCTTCTAAGATTATGTGAGGAACTTTACATTTAGGGAGAGCTGATTCAGTAGATTCCTTCTTCTATATAAAAAGCAAACTTAATTCTAACCCAGCATTTATTTTTGATTGAATTGGATAAAATTATCTAAAGCAGGAAAACTATATTACTTCACAAGGAGAACTATTTTTGTATTTTCCCACATTCTTAGATTCCCTAGAATCTAAAAATTCTAGGTGTTCTATTTAATTTTAGATATCTGGTTGTATATGTTGAGTGGTTATTTTTTACTACTACTATCTACTTGTTGCCTAATCTATGTGACAATTGCTTCCTGCAAAACCCAACATAATAGATGTACCTGTCTTTTCAGAATCCTCCAATGCAATGAGAGTGTAAAACTGAGAATGAGAGCCCCTTTTAAGTACAAGGGTAAACAATATTTGTACTCAGCAGCCTCTGGATACATAGACCTAAGGTCACAAACTGAAAGGTGGACTGTAAGATTACAGTTGAAGTGCTACAGAGATGAAAATGGAAGGCCATTGTCATTGTACAGGTTAAGGTGCTTTGCAATGTGGTGAATAAAGGGCAGTAAAATTCTGCAGTTTTATTATTCAGCAAGTCTGGTTTTATGAGATGAATTTGTTTTGCTACGTCAAAGTTATTTGCAAGGAACATGCCTGATAGACTCTTTGCTGAAAGGACACAACCTGATATGCATCAGTGTTATAAATCTAACTGTGTGGGTATCCATAATTTCCCCCAGGCACGTTCAGAGTTCCTTGGAATCTGAACTAGCAGCTAGTACAATATTTGCACTGACAACTCCATCAGGGCTTGAATACATTGTCCAAGATTCATGCAGCTGAACATAGACACATGGCTGAAGCTCTTAATTTACAGGCATGGTTGTGTAGTCTTTCTCCCTAGATACGGAAAGAAGCACTCTGCTTTCTCTTCAGTGACTGATAATACTAGGATGTGTATAGGCATTTCAGTCTGGTGTCTAAAGCTGGGTAGGGTAAATATGATTCATTGAGTCTGGTTTGTAGCCACTCTTCTACTTTGTATATTTTTATGCTTCACCGCATCAGAATTTAAACCCACCACTCATATTTGGTGGTATTTTGGACTTTTTGCTCTAAATATCTGTAAAAGTTGCAAGGCAGCAAAAAACTCTCCAAAACCAAAGACTTTTGAACCAGTGAGTCAGATCTTAACTGATTCTAAAACTTTGTGAGCTCCTTGAAACACCTCTAGCTCTACTGAAATACATCAGCTTAAAATCCCATTATACAGTAATGTAAATAACATATTCTGTGACGTAAGCCAGCTTTAAAGTCTTCAGACATTAAGTGAAGTACCAGTCTGTGCTTTTCCTTGCTTTACAGCTTCCACTTTCAGGTAGAAAATATATCGGGACTTATGTTGCACTTGTACTTTTCCTCACTCAGTTTGAATATGTAGCTGTCCTGTAGATCAGTAAACACTGCATTTCATAAGTGAAATTTAAAAATAAAATTTATAGTGGAATTAATTGTGGGCCTTCAAGAAAAATCTATTTAAATCTATTTAGAAGTGAGCAAGGAAATGCTTTACAGATGTTTTACTAAATCAGTTTGCATGTTTGAGACAAATCTGATCAATTACAAAGGATTTATTCCACAACATTGAGATTGTTTTGTTTTAGTGTGCACTTCCTAGAACAGAGGTGTAGCAGAATAGCATAAACATGACCTTCTATGGAGAATAGCAACATAACATTCCCAGCAGAGTTAATATCCACTTCTACTAGTAACAGATATTAACAGATTTTAGTTTTCTTTCTGCCTAAACAAGCAAAATAAAATTATATTATTTTAAAATTAAGAATAAGGAATAGAAGGAAAATCCAAAGAGCTGTTTTTTTCCCATTTTTTAATCCCAGCTAGCTAGTATTGATCTGTGTATTTTTTTAATGTCTAGTACAATGAGAGAAATTCAAGGGTGAAGGAATTACAGGTACTAAAGAAATGGACTCTCACGGTGCAATTAGCGTCACCTAATCCTAGCCTTGGGAGGTAGTTATATGTCTACTGCAAGGCTGCATCTTTGTCTGTTCCTGCTAGTGAGAAATAGAATGGAATGACAGGATGGCACTCAGGTCTGTCTTTCTGGATTGATGGACAGGTTTTTAGATGACTGGCTTACTTTTTGTACACCTAACGTTGGGGGCATCTAGGAGGAGCTTTATCTGCAGCATTTCTATTTCACTGCCCTGTCATTAACCGTTCTCTCAGGTAAGGACCTGATGCTCAGTCTGAAGGTCCAGTACCAGCAGACTTAGGAGTAAGAGTATGGCTCCCGGATGTAGTGGGAAGAACGAGCAGTCCTGACTCAATCCACTGACTTCCACAAGGAGGAATTGAAATGTTTCCTTTAGGATTGCTACTTCACCTCAGTGAAAGCTAAGTGTTCAATTAGTGGCAGGCTTATTCTCCAGAAGCGTCCCAAGTTTCCACAAGTTACACACGTGGTAGCTCAGCACAACGTAAAACATCACAAACTCCAATTATTAAGTTGCCATATGGCATTCATTCCTTGTATCTGAAACTAGGCAGAACATTAAAATAAGATTCAAAATAAGAAAGTCTGGACTGTGAACTGCTGTTTACAACTCCAGGTTGCTTCTCAGGCAGCCAAAACAAAATCCAAATGGTACAATACCAGTATTTCACAAGTAAATTAAAACTCCCTCTTCCTATAAACAAAATATATAGTAATCAAATTTGACCACTCTATAAATCTGTATGGTAGCAAAATCTCATTCTTTCAGCTGCCTTTTTAACTCGAGCAAGATTCCAAGACATTAACATGTTTGATGCAATAATAAAAAGGCATGTGGGAAGGGTTTTACTTAAGTAGCATTCCAGTAATTCTGCTAAAATACAAAAGCAATCAGGAGAAAAATCACTGGTTAAGCAGCTACATTAACATTTCATTATTTTTAGTTGAGTGAAATAGCACTACACTATGTGCAGTATTTTATGCAATTTTAATAAAGGCAAATCAACTGTAACTAATTTGAATGCTTTATTAAAGCATACTTCAAACTTCAAGTGTGAATTATTGTGGATAATTAAGTATATTACTGTACCATATAGCTTGGCAAATTGAGCCTCTTCAGTGTGCTGGAGGTCAATGAAGTATTAACATTATAATTGTTTATCATCCTGATAGACTTACAAATGTATGTTTTAACACTATGTATTTCTATCAACATTCCAGAAATATTTCTGGTTCTTTGTGGCTTACTTTACAGTTTTACTCAACTGAGTACATTGCAAAAAATTATTTCTTCTTTTTAATGTTGATATATATTTATTATGAATATATTTATTAGGAAATATATTGAACGGGACATGTTAAAAAATGACCAAACAACAACAAACCCTAAAATTTCATCTTAGAAAAAATGCATTTAAAATATTCATGATAGAGAGAAAATTAATTGGGTCAAACCCAAGAATCCTTACTATACTAATAAATAGAAATTAGCAAGAATCATTTGCTGACCCTCAAATTAAGTATGACCTGATTCTTGTCACCCTCTTACTTTTACATGTTTGTCTATACTTTTTTACTCCCCTTCTCCCTTCCAAGTTGGCTGGCTGTGGGATGACAAACTGGTATGTAATGGTGCCAAGGTGCGCCCAGGCAGGCGACATTCAGAGAAATGCAAGTTGTTGTGAGAAAAAAATACAGTGCAATTAGTGCTGGCAACTTAGCAGGATAGTTCAGTGCCTGGGCTTGTACACAGGCCCTCCCAAAGATGGACCCAAGAAATTGGTATAGCTTCAACCAGGGGGAGTCTTGCCCCTGCATTCAGCCATTGCTCCCACCTGCTCAGTCCTGGCTTCTTTGGTCTTGCTAAATGATTTCTTCTCTATGACTAGTGTCCATTTTTCTTTTAAGCTTTATTCACCTGTACTCCAGGTTTTCTTCATATTTTCCTAAGTCTTGATTTCCTAGCTGTTGCCCTAAACAAACATCTTTTTAAAGATGTTAGCAAATGCACTTGGGACTACATCTGACTTTATGGGGACTGAGGACACTATCAGGAAGTCACCTTCACAGCAAGTATTTCAAAAATGTCAAGAGGTAACCAACTTAGGTTATAAACATGAGTAAAACAGTAATAATTCATTAGTAGTTTAAGTTTTCAGTATTTTCCTTTTGAGTAAAATTAATATTGGCATACATGAAGAAAAGTATTTGATGCCCTCTCAAAGATTGCCACGTGAACATCTAATTACAATGACATATTGCTCTGTAGCTGATGATTATTTCATATTATTTTATTATTATATTTTTTATGCTCAGGTTTTATATTCAGAATAGAAATAAAATATAAATATTTTATATATAGTAGATTCAGAATATATTCAGAGGTTCAGGATTTTTTCTGTTTTTGCTGCTGTTGCTTTTGGGGGATTTTTTGTTTTGTTTTTCTTTTCATAGGGAACATCCTAGATGGGGAGCATCCAACACAGCTTTGGCTAGATGGCTTCCAGCAGCCTATGAAGATGGCCTCAGGCAACCTCGAGGATGGGATCCCAGCATCCGATACAATGGATTCCATCTGCCCTCGGTTAGGAAGTGGATCACAAGATCACTTGAAACTCTTTCACTGGGCTATTACCATATCTGCTACCATAGATCTCCATTTGCATCAGTGAATGAAGTATCTTGTGTAAAATACTTCAGATGTATCTGTGGAGCTTAGTTAAGAAGCCAGTGGCTTTGCTAAAGCATAAGTACAACCACGTGGTGAGAGTTCCCCTGCCCCTGGCTGGGGTAAGCCCACGGAGCAGTGCCGGGGGGCACTGACTGCCTTGAGGGGCAGCCCAGTACTCCGTAAAGTGCTGTGAGGGAGAGCAGGCAGGGCAGGAGCTGGCCAAATGCCTGGCCTGGAAGGCACCAGACAGCAGGCAGCCAGCAGACACAGGGTGATGATTGCTCAGGTAGAGAAAAGGTGCAAGGTCAACCCAATTTTGAGCTTCCCATGATGAAATTGTAAAGATGAGGGAGGTCTACAAGGATGCATGCTGCAATGGTCACAGGTTGCTCCAGAGAAAATTTTGTCTTGAAAAAAGAAATTAATTTGTTGTGAGCACAATTAAATAGTGGAATAGGTTTTTTGTTGGAATATGGATTCCAGCCTAGAGAACTTCTGGCTTATCCCTAATGGGAAATACCCAAGATCTGTCTTGATGGGGCTCTCAGTAACCTAACCCCTGCTTTCAATTTACAGTTGCACATTGTGGTCTCCAGAATTTCCTTTCAGCCTCGACTTTCTAGTGATTTTATGATTCTTTGCTTTAATAATGGTGCCTTTATTCAGGGAAGGAGGAGGGGGAAAAGAAGGTTGGGTGTTAACTAAATAAATATAAAGCACATAGACGTGCTAGCACATGTGTAGGTGCGTGCAGGTATGCCATTCCTCATAGGGTAGCAAGCCTTAACTGAACAAGTATTGCTGTCAAATCATAACTTCATTTTTTAGCTAGTCCAACTAACTGAGCTTAGAAAATATTGCAATATTTATGGATTTTAGCACCTCATATTCTTAAAAAATAGCAGACCCGCCATAGAGGGAAGTTTGAAAAGAGAATATTTGCACAGAGGGCTGGGTGAAAAATTCCCCAGTGCAGTGTGCAATGATTTGGGCTGGATTTGTAATTTGTGATTTGTCATCATTGCTTTGAAACCTGACTTTTAATGGACTCAAAGTCTTTTCATTTTAACCATTGTATGTTTAATAAGGATAAGCAAGAGAATTTAGTGTTAATGTCAGCTGCAACTCATGCTATTAATTAAATAACATTGTCTCTAAGCTGCACAATTTAGCGCTCAGAGATGGAAACCTGACATTTACACAGGCAAATTTCCAGTACATAGTACAAACTACCTTTTTCTAGATTCATTAGGGTACATGTTTGTAAAATAAAACACTCTTAAAAAAGATTATATAACCATACCAAATCTGGTTATCAACATCTGACCATCAGGAAGGTTCTCTGCTTTGTTTCAGAGTAAGATAGGGTAAAAATAATGTAATAAAGTTTTTTCTCATTTACATAATTGTCCTTTTTTTTTGTACCTTTAGCTATCTAACTATATCCTTTTAAAAGTAACGTGAAAATAATGTGAAGATGATAGATAAGTGTGAGGATTGCTATAAAGCAATACTAGATCACAGTGTAACTGTGATAGTTAACAGGGATAAGACAATTTTACTAACTTCAAGAAAAAGTTTGTGCTTTGTGGCCACCAAAGCTGTTAAAATACTCATCTAAAGTCTTGAATTCCTGATGACCTGTATGTAGCTTGCTCTCAACTATTTCATTATAAATCCTGATGTTCCTAACAAGCCCCATGTTGCCTGTTGCCCTTACCAATTCCATTTAATGGAACCTGCCTTATACATTCATTATATAGCCCTTATATTTATTACAGGCTCTGTAGTGTTTTATCTATTTTATGTGCTGCCCTTTCAGTTGCTTGACTTCCAAGGTAGCTGTTATATGCCAGGGAATATTTTGCAGCATGAGGGAGGAATCTGTGAATAATGATACCCCTAACATTTCCACAAACTGAGTGCTGATTTTGCTCTGATGGTTTTGCTTGGTTATTAATATAGGCTGGACATGTAGCATCGATGTCTCCATGTGCTCATCCTCAGAGTATCTGTATCTCCATGCAGCTTGCACAGAAGCATGTCAGAAATATATTTTGGCTTCTCCCTGCCTGGGAAAAGGAAGCAGAACTTTCAGCTACCATGTGTTTGCAACCTAGCTCATGTCCTGGGCTGCATAATCTCCTTCATTTATGTATGGAGCAGCTCAGACCCTCTGTGTATCAACAGTGATTTGAGTTTTCCCAGCAAATCTTTTTGTATAAGGAGGAAAAAAACATAATAAATAGAAAAAAAACTTTTAGACAGTCTAAAAGAAACGTGAGGTTTTCAAAATTCAAAAAAGAACCCAGATCAAAGATACACTGCTTACTGGCAAACATAAAAAACTCAGCTGAAACATCTTTGAATATGCTTGTGGCACCTGGGTCTCAGCTCCTGAACACAAAGAAGAGCCTGACAGAGGTTGGATTTTATACTGTTGTTGGATTTTTTGTTTTGGTTTGGTTTTAGGCAAAGCATTAGAAGCACTATACAACATAAAGTTGGGGAGGGGGGAAGATAGCTTTTATCACTGTTCCCTATAGTTTTTAGTGTTTTATCATTTTGTGAGAAGTAAAAACTGCTTGGCACTCGAGGTAAATTCGTTCTCTTCTCAGGTTCGTGAAGTGACAAGAAAAATTATTCATGCATCTAATGAGGCTGTTACTGAAGACAACCTGTATTCTGATATCATTATGGTATGGGGACAGTACATAGACCATGACATTGCATTCACACCCCAGAGCACAAGTAGAACCACCTTCCTAAGTGGGATGGAGTGCCAGATGACTTGTGAAAAACAAAATCCATGTTTTCCAATAAAGGTAAGGTTCTAACTTAAATTCTTCGAGAGAAATGCCAGGGTCTAAACAGGTGAGTAAAGCCAAGAAACATTGGAGCAGACAATAATAGAAAAATAGAAACCAGTACAACTATTAAATGAAACAGGTAGACATTTAATTTTTTTTTTGTAGAGTTAATAAGCCATAGTTAATGTATTTAATACATACATGAATTTTTTACCTGTTTATGTTGCTGGGAAACCTTACTGGTCCCTCCCAATGTTATTGCTCTCATGCTTCAAGGTTTTGAGTTCCATTGGGGAAAATAGCAAAGTAAAATTTATATTTTCAGCCAGATAAAGTGAAAGGATCTTAACATTCCTCATTGAAAGCAAAAATACTTCTTCCAGCTAATGCAAACTTTTGAAGAGAGCTGTCTTTTCAATGTATGCATAAAAATGATCTTCAGGGAGCTGCTGAAACATACATACATCACATCTTTGCTTTGAGCAGATGGAAAATGTGTTCAAAGCTTGTTAGAGGGCTAGAAGAAACATAAATAGGTATAAATATAGGATACTGTATTTTTGATCACTTAATTTAAAAGCATAGTCCTGCTTTCACTCAAAAAATTGAGTAGAAAAGTAAAACCATACTTTTGTTTCTCAAAGCACAGCCTGTACAACTCAGGCTACAGGAAAGCCCCATGCCCATCACAGCCCTTGGTGATGTTTAAGTTAGAGCAACCTAAATTGCTTTCCTTAGTGTTGGAGCTTGATTACTGACCAGCTTCTCTATGTACTGTCATGTAGGGCTTCTATCAGAATAGAAAACCTTTTTTTGCCTCAGCAAACTGTAGTTGATAACCACTCCACAGTCTCCATAAGTGCCTCATTCCTCTTTCATTAAACATAGAGGAAAATGTTTGGTTAACTGTAAAGAGAACCAAATCAGGCTGTGTTAAAGGTGGCTCATCTTCCATAAGGTGAGAGAATTTAAATTTAAAATACAGGGAAGGTTAAATGAAATTAATAACAGCCTGCAATTTCACCACAGACAGGTAAATCTAGTCCCTGTCACCCTGGAGATATGGACTATTGAGAGCTTGCAAACTTATCTTGAGAGCATTCAGAAAGAACACAGGCTTCTTAAAGAAGACCATTCTTTCAGACATTGAGTGACTGAGAGCACTGAGTAACCTGAATCAGCCACAAAAGTCCTAATTATTAAGAGTATGCCATAGTTATGAAAAAAATATCTAGTTTGCTGTGTTTCCAATTTCCATCTGGGGCAAGATATTATTTTTTCCGTTTATGTTTTTAAGTAATAGCCTTAGAAACATTCCCATTACCAAAGTCTTACCAGGAGAGGCTAGGGCAGACATCTAGTCCCTGACCAGCAGTGCTTCGTATGATGGGAAAACGGATCCATCTGAAAGATATGCCACAATATATTGAGTCCTATTTTTAAAAAGTCTGCTGTAGCTATAAAACTGCACAAGTCTTCAAAAGTCATTTGTGTTTACGATATATTCTTTGAAATAGCACTACTAGTATTGATTTTGAAGTGCAAAACCCCCATATATTTTTATTACTACATGGATATTTAGTTTGAGAGGAGACTCATACTGCTTCCCATAACTTGAATAAAATGTGGATCACAGGGACCATAGAGGTCTAATCAATGAACCCTGACTAATTCAAACCTCAAAATCCCATCTACTTAAAAAAGAGACATCTTAAGGGATCTTTAAGAATAGGACTCCAAGGCTAATATTATTTGTGTGGTAGAAGCATTCAGTGCAGAGGGATAAAAGGTGCACAGATTGTCATGGCATAGACTTGCAAGTGTCAAGTGCTCTAAATAAGGCACAGATTTTGGATGTCTGTCTTGGAGCTGTGACGTCATTCAGAGAGCATGTTTCAAGGCTGCTCTTGAAGGAAATTTTTGTGATCATGTATTAATCTGTCACTGAGTATTTAACGTGTAGCTAAATCTAGCACTGGAAGCTGCCCCTGCTCAGCAGTGGAGCCCAGCACGTGGATGGGTCAAGCCTACCTTCGATGTAGCCATGACTGGCCATGGCAGGGGACATACAAAGAAATTCAGTCACAACCCTGTAAGCATTAGATAAGTTTCCCAGCTTGTGGACCTGTTACATGGTTACAGTCCCATGAATGTTTCAACTCCATTTTGCTATTAATCTGTTATTCACAGCTTTGATGGACAGATAGAAAGATGGTTGTTCTTTTGCTTTTATTATATGTTCAGTATTTTGTTGTTGGAATTGAAAAAAGGCCCAGTGGCTCCGGCAGGGGGAGAAATTGCAGTCCAAAACCAATGTGGTTGATAAGAGCAAGCTCCGTTTATTAGCAATCCAGAGGCACTTATATAGTATACCAGCTTGTTAACTCTTAAGTGGCTTAAAACTTATCAAAGCATATTTCTGCTTCTACATATTTGGACTTACATTGGCAAGCTTCTACAGTTATGTTATGATTTAAAGAATTCAGAGTTCACCTCCCCTTCTCCGGGTCTTATCTACACAGCTGTAAATCTTCAAAACTCCCTCTTTGTTTCTCAGGCTTGGTTCTCACAGAGCTTTTTCTCATGCAGAGTTTTTCTCACACACAGGCCTTTTGCTTGCAGGCCTACTGCTTGTATAGTTCTTTTATTGATCCCATAATTCTATCAATGATCCATGTCCCTGATCCTCTAACCAAATCCCAACATTTTTTGACTGTTTTTATCAAAGACACAGAATAGAATCTGTATTTAGAAAAAAAAAAAAATAAAAAGAAAGGAGTGTTGCAGTAAATAGTGTGGTCAGAGGAACTAATTTTTGAACAGCAAAACAAAATGCTATTACCCTCTAGAACTAATCTTCTTTCAGAATTATTAACTAAGTTAATCTCCACATATTAAATATTTGGAAAACCACCACAGTTAATTTTATACATTCATTTTGTATATGAAGAAACTGTGGCTGGTTTCCAAAGACAGTGGAATCAATAGCATATTATACAACAATGTAGACATAGAGGCTGAAGTTTGCACTCTTGCTGTGTTCCTACAAAAGTAGCACCCAAGGGAGAATCCACCCACAGAAAAGGACAACCGTGCCTGCAGCTGAACATCCTCTCTGGGAGTTTCAGCAGGGAGAGGAGGCTCCTGACTGCACAGGTTAGGGAATCTGTCTAGAAAATATTCAGAGTCAATGCAATTCAATGAAGGATTGTAAGCAGCAGTAGTGCATTAATATTAATAACAAGTGTAGGTAAATAATTCATAGGTTGCCACGAACCATTGTGATTTTCTATTCTGGACACTTTTATACTAAAGGCTATAGAATTTCTCTCAGCAATTCTCACACAGAGCCTGTAGCTTCTGGTAGAGCCTGAACATTTTTTTTTTTCTGTATCTTTACAGGGTCCCCTAATGGGAAAAAACCCCCACCAAACCTACTAGCTTTAGTTTACACTTCTTTTATAACAGCCTGACATGCAGAACAGAGTTGTGGAGATTACTTGTCATTCCTCAGATTATTATTTCAGGTTAGGGTTGAGACATAAAGAAGCATTAGAAAGACTTTCATAGGAGAGCTACTGACTTTATTCAGTATTAATTACATTGCTGCCAATAAGTTAGACGCGGCGCATACACCTAAGATAATGCAATCCAGAAAAGCTTTCAGTTACCTGAGATACAAAAAGGTGGAAAAGACACAGACTCTCAGAAAAGTGAGGTGATTTGAAAAAGGCAATGTGTAACGTGACCGGTTACTGTCTCAGCTACAAATAGATCTGTCATGTGCACTCAATAACCAGCAAAGTGAGTCCCTGCCTTTCTCTTGTTTAAGAAGCAGCAGCTCGCTGTCAGATGGGGTCATGGACTCTTCTCCAAGTTGCATGTCTACAAATAAGCATTCATATTTTCCTTTTTTTCAAACTTTCACAGACCATAAGCTAGATGTTCTTTTAAATCTACAGTAAAGAAACCTTTACAAGGTCATTTCCCGCAGAATAAATTCACAATAAAAAAGATTTTTCTTTAACTGAAATATCAGTTTAGAGATTGTGGTAGACTTAAACAATTATTGCCTTTCATTTTCCTACACATAGAAGAATTTCACCATAACCAGGTTTGACCATGCTTATATAATAACAATTTAAATCAACATGCAGCTATACAGGAAAAGTGTTGTCAACAATCAGGGTTTTGTTGTTAATTTTTCCCCTCTAGAACTGTGTGACACAAAGAAAAAAGAATCATATAAATTTTATTCATTAGTTTTGGAAAAAAAATGTGATTCAGTACCCATTTCAGCAGAAAAGGGTCTCTTTTTTTCACTCAGATTATTTTTAATGTCTATTGAATAATAATGTAAGGAACCTCCAATTTACGCATTCAGCTGCTGGCTGCAAACTACTTATCCCGTGAAAAGGGAAAGGACGGCATTATGCAGCTCTGCCAGTCCCTTAATGTTCATTACTGCTGTTTTTCTCCACTGGGGACCAGAACAGATTGAATTGAAATTGCAGAGGCAGTTAACTAAAGATTATTCAGTATGAACTTCAGTATGAATATCAGTGTTGATATGTTTTGTTGTGAGCCTTGCTGTTTAACAGCTTAAAGGCACTTCCTACATTCTTTTCTCAGTGATACCTGAATTCTTCCAGGTTCTCCTGATAACTAGAAGCAGGACGCACTCAAACACACACAGGGCTGTGGCTGTCAAGTTCAGATATTTGTAGTATGAGATGAGTTGCCTGCTTACATTACCACCTGAAGGGAAAAAGAAGCCACACTAATAGCAAAAGACTTAATAGCAAATATTAAATAGAAAACATAAGACAGAGAAATTATTGATTTCAAAAATCAGTGAAAGAAAATGACTTATTTCCTTCAAACATAACCTACTTTGATTTGCTAAAACCTAGGCAATGAAGAAATAATGGTAGAACTTCTTTACCAAACAAAATTGAAAACCAAATTAAACTATTTCTTAATGTAAATGATTTGTTGGTATCAATCCCTACTGACATGAGTTCTCAGTAGTAAGAAAATTTTACTTGGTGTAATAAATGAGGTAACAATGTTATTATATAAAGTTAATTAATTTTATTCCAAAGTATCTTTTTTACTGTTAACCCCAATTTAAAGACTGTTCCATCTTTGCAGACTGATCTCTGTATTACTAGAAAAATGAAGAAGAAATTACATCACATATGCAGAATTCACTGTCTTCTGCCAAAGAGTTTTGAAAAATGAAAAGCAAGCAGATAGAATACAAATAAGGGTTAGCTCAGGTGTCTGTACAAAATATTTATTTTCTCTTAGTCAGATTTTTGAACCTCATTATTTGACCTCGGTGTCTCAACTGTGTGGGGATCAAACCAATAAAGGAATGGGCAGTCTTTCATTTAATCAAGTCTATGTGCAGCCTTTGCTTTTTATAAAGATAGTCAGAATTCAGTACTTGTAAGACATCTGTTGCTGCAAAATAATGTGGCAGAAGACTTGTGGGAAACTGGCGGAAAGCAGAATGAATATTTACATCTGTCCTTTTTTGTTAGGAAACTGGATTAGAATTCAATATTGAATCAAAGCTTTTGCAGCATGCTGCTGCAGACACTGAAACTCCTCATTATGTTTTTATGCATACAGGTGAACCTGCTGCTTCACTTGCTGTTCAGTAGAACAGAATTTGACCAGATGTTCACATCTTCACTTTAAAACATTTTATGATGAATTTTGGTTGTAAAGCCAGACTGATTTAGATGTAGATGTATGACCTCAGTAGCTTATGATAGAGTAAAAGTTTTGGGGTTTATTTGTCTTTACTTAAAAAAAGGTTAGTCTCTTTCCTTAAACCTAAAGAAAAACAATCTATACAGATTTAGAAAATGTCACCCCTGTAGATGAGGTCTGAACAATGAAAAACTGAGTGAATGTAAATATTTAGACAAGACTCAATTTAGCATCCACAGCTGTTCTCCTCACCTCAGAAAATACCCTTATTTTGTATGCAGGTGACCACCAATGATACATTATCTTCAGGGATGGATTGCCTACCCTTCTACCGCTCATCTCCTGCATGCGGCACTGGTGATCATGATATTCTCTTTGGAAATACATCAGTGCTAAATACAAGACAACAGATCAATGGCTTAACTTCTTTCCTTGATGCTTCTACAGTCTATGGCAGTACTCCTGCTGTTGAAAACAAACTGAGGAATTTAACAAGCAAAGAAGGCCTTCTTAGAGTAAACTTAAAGTATAATGATAACCATAGGGAATACCTGCCTTTTACAGACCAGATCCCATCCCCTTGTGCACAAGACTCAAGCACAAGTGGAGCTGAGAGGGTGGAATGCTTTCTGGCTGGGGACAGCCGCTCCAGCGAGGTCACGTCCCTGGCCACCATGCACACACTGTGGCTGAGGGAGCACAACCGCCTGGCCCGGGCCCTCAAACGCATCAATGCCCACTGGAGCGCCGAGACCGTCTACCAAGAGACACGGAAAATTGTTGGTGCTCTGCATCAGGTTGGCTGCTTGTTTGCTTACCTACATATTGCACTGAATATCTCATAAAGCTTTGAATATGCTTCTGTGAGCAGCTTTTGAGATCATGTTGCCTTTTTTTTCCCACCTATGTCTGGGCTTCAAATTTGGCATGTGTAAAGTTTGTTTTGTTTTCCACTTTCCTAAATGCAATGTCCTGGTGCTTAGTTTGTCTAGGTATCTTAGTGCTCTGATTTTCATGGCAGTTTCTACTCAGATACATATTTATGCAGGCTTCTGCGATGTCTGTTTTGTCTGTTAAAGAGGCCTTTTCAGATGCTTTTTTTTTTTTTGGTAAAGGAAATTATTTTAAAGTAATGTTTCTGTATTTATACAATGTTCAAAATGTTTACTTTCTCACAGGTATTATATAAATAACAAATTCCCTGTGTAAAAATGCCTGTGAGGTTCTCAATGAAGTAGTAATGCACAAACTTCAGGCGCTGTTAATAGCTGACAGGAAATAATTGACAGGAAATAGCAAGAGAAATAAGTGTGGGAAAATACAGAAGAAAAGAGTCCATAAGGATGTTTATATGACATGTTTTCTGACTCTTAAAATTTTTTTTTTTCAGTACCAAAGGAGCCTTTTTTGAAGATAAATTGGGGAAGGATGCAATAAAACTTCACTTTTCTGATAAAACATTTTCCTTTCTTCTGCCACAATTTTTAGACAGTGGAATACAAAGCATGTTTCCTTTAAGAAATCACCTGCATTGTCTAATGCATTGTTACTTGCACTCAAAGCCATATATCTTCAGAGAAGTAACACACTTCATTTAATTGTATTTAGTCAGTCCTTTTGAAATTTTTGGCTTTTTGTTTACTTTAACCAAGTCAGCTCCTCTGCCATAAATATGCCATTTGCATTAAAAGAATGGCATTGACAAGTCAGAATAGTTGTTAATACCTGTTAGAAGAAAAGTGCAAGTCCAAAAGCAGTCCTCTGTGCATTCATACTCTTCTGATTTACATACACAAACATTATGGCCTGAAAGAAACCTCTTTGTGCAAGGCAATGCACTGCATGGATCAGCGCTGCTCATTATCTCTGCCGGTATCACAGATTAATGAGATTTTCCTATGGCTCATTAGAAATGTGTTTGAATTATATCTAGCTGGTTTAGAGACATTCATTCAAGACAGATAATTGGAGTATCTCTATTAATGGAAAGCTAACTGGCACACTAATGACAGCTCTGGTTGAATTTACCTTGAAATTTCCACTATCGAGTTTTGTTTCTGTTGCTAGATATTTCCAAAATTCTCTTTCTTTGGAAGGAATGATTTCAAGCATAATTCCTGCCTGTAGGTGTGTAATTATAGAGAATTGAACAAAAAGCCTTTTCTTCTTCCTAGAATAAAGAAGATGAAAAAAAATCTCTCTTTAGACCGTACTTTTCTTCCTGGATTTTTTTTGGCACCATAAATCTCTAGTGACAAGTATTTGATAACAGAAACTTGACAAGGTTACCAAACACAGCAATTGCCTGTTGATATCCTGAACAAAACAGATTTTTTTTGGCTGCATTGTGCAGTTTCACTAAAAAGGAATAGTAACTCTCCTTTCTATTTTATGGGAATAACACATGCTTAACTTTATAAAGTATTAACACTGCAGTATGCAGTAGTAAAGATACATATTCTGATTTACCTCATGTTCTGTGCAAAAAGACATTTTTTCCTTGTCATTTAATACCTGAAGGAAAAAAGTCCAATTATTCAACTGCTAGACTTAACATTACTATTTCATACATATGTAGTTTGCACACACCTGTGCTGTTCTTTGGAGACAGTTTCCCCTGATGTGCTATTTGGATTGTGAAAGATGGATGATTTGGCACTAGTCAGATGGAGCAGGAGTTTTGCAGATCAACCTGAATCCAATTCTCTTTCATTTATTACAGTAGCAGAGAACCATCTCTGAATGAACGCAGTTACTCCCACTTGATCCCAACTGTAGGTGACAACTGCCTTTAGTTTTCAGTGTACATAGAGGTGTTTATTTCACTTCCTTCTACATCTGCTTGTGTTCCCTGAGCATCTTGCATGGTTCAAGGTGTGGGTTGAAAGTGGGTGACTTCTGAAACTGAAGTTACATTAACTACTTGGATGAAACTTGCTTGTAAAATTAGATGATCATATAGCTCTTCTCAGAAATATGAAATTATAAAGGATAAAAAAATAATATATATTATAAAATAATATGTCTTACATAATTTCAGAACTCATATTTATAAAGTGTATAGTTTAGACTATTAACAGAACTATAATAATGTGTTCATTTTTTTTTTTTATTAAAAATTGATCTCTCATACAATCACCTTTTACCCAAAAGTTTAGGACTTCAAAGTCATCTTCATCATCTGCAAATCCTTTAGTATTTACAGTGAGAACTCCAAACTAACCATGCATAGCACTTCAATGAATTAAACATCATTGCTATGTTTGATAGGTCTCTATTATTTCTGCAATCTTTTCCAAGTGCAGAAGCTTCATTTAATTGGCACTTCACTGTCTCAGTGAGGTACTATTCCTTCAAAGTTACAGCTGGCCAATGGCAATGACAAGATGCACTTTTGGCCTTACTTATCCTTATGATAGTTCACATATTTTATACTCTCTCTTCCAGCCTTTTTTTTTATTTTTCTTTTCCAACTATTGTGCCCTATTCACACTGACTTTGGGATATAGTGTAGAGGTTTTTGCAAGTCTCCTGAACCCTATGAAAAGTGATAAGAATTTCTGTATCTGTTGCATCTAATTGGTAATAACATTTAACATTAACAAAAAGTTCTCAAAAATAAAGTGAAATTATGTAACCTATTTCCAAACATCTAATGTGTGGCTGACTTCTGATGAAGGTGGCTCAGCCTGGAGAAAAATGCAGCCAGGATACTCAGTGGGTTCATAAGGATGCTTGGGAACCCCTGCTGTAGTTCTGCCTTCTGAATGAGAAGAGTGTTGCCTGTAACAGCAGCAGCCTACCTGACTTGCAGTATTATAGTGTTCACAGGTCAGGATTCAGTTACTTTTTCTGTAAACAGTGCACATGGGATTCATGATATGATGGAAAATCTATACAAGGCCTTTTCTGACACTCAGATGCTGTTTCTATCTGGATACTTACCAAATGATTGTCTGAATTGCAAAGAAATTAGTGCTTTATTTTGTCTGATATGACTAAATGAATAACATTTAAATGATCTTATTCTCTCAGTTAATATATGGTTATATAGATTAAAAAGGTCATATAAAAACACTGAGCATGTGGGCCGCTATTTAAAACTAATTTAATTTTCCACTAAATTATGCTGTTGGAACAATGACTGCCATGAGATAGTAGAAATATTGACGTTATTGATTAAAATTGTTTTCTTCATGAGGCTTCTGTAGACCCTGGATTTGATGCTATGAGGTGATGAATGTATCCTAAGAAAAGCTTGGATTACCACTAATATCATAAATGTCACAAAGAGTTGAGACCACCCAGTACCTTGCAGGTTCAGACTCATTATATCCATGTACATTCCTTATGCTACTGCAAACACTTGAAAGTTAACTTATTGTTAACAAATAGACTCAAAGTAAGCCATAAATGATGGAGCAATTCATTATAATAGTTTGTGATTTCTTTCCCATATAGTCACTTTATGTCTGATTTTATTGACATATTTTGCAACAAGCATGTTCCTTTGTTTCCACAGGAGAATCTCATTTATTGAAGGAACACTACTGAAAGAAAGTACTGTGCTTATTTATAAATGGAAATAAACCTTTTATATTATTCTCTGAGAGAGGGGACTGCATGCAAAAGAATTTTAACAAAAATAATGTTGATGCTTGTCAGCTGTTAACGTCTTCTTTAAAACTTATATATGTGTCAGCTATGAGTGAGCCTCTTCTTGACTTCACACAGACAAACTTGGGCACATCCAGAGACTACACAAATGCCAGATGCTATTTCTGATGTGATTCTTTGGCAGATTACCGTTGTAGTATCATATTCTGCTGTATAAGTAACAACTTAGCCTGTATTGTCTAAAACTCACCTCTATTTGATGGAGCCTCATTTAGCCTGTGGAAGTTTCCATCAAACAAATGCCTCTCCTACTGCAGGGTAGGCAGGCATACGACCAATTTTCACCCTTAGCCTTTTAATTTTCATGTCTTGAAATGGCCACCCCTCTTTCTCTATCAAGGAAATTAGAAATGAAGATGTCTCCCCTGGAGCATATGAAAAATCTGAGTTGCCCTTTCCTTCAGGGAGTCTGGCCTTCCTGAGCAGCTTAGCTTGGGATTTCATGAAAAAGAACCAAAGAATTAGTCATAGATTTTTGTATCCATGACTAACCTACTCCTAAATAAAGTCTTTGACTGTAAAAACTATACATCTAAAATTAGAACTCCTATCTTTCAAAACCTTTGTGAATATAGAAAAAGATTAGCTTTTCAAATGACAGTGTCAGTATTAATTTCTTGCAATAATTTTATTTGTTTCATATGCTGCATTAAAGGAGCTGTAAAAGGGATTTTAACATATAGTCTTTTAAATATTTTGTTCACTGCATGACCTAACCTGAAAACCTAAACCTCTACCTTCTGGGAAAAGTGAGTGAATTGTGGAAAGATTTGCTTGTCTCTGCTCTGTGCCTAAAATAAAGATACAAGGTTTTATAAGGTCATTTTATGCCAGCTAGTTTTTCAATATGCACTATATCAAGTTCAAAGTACATTTGTCTGTATATTTATTGCATATTATATTGAATCTAGAAGGTATTTTATTGAGTTCATTATGCTTCATATTTATCGCATATTGCTTTATTGAGTTCAGCATAATCTTTAACCTATAATGCATTTTCATTTTATTTGGTACATTAGAACATTTTCCCCTCTTTCCTTTTGTCATATGCTTTTCCATGCCACTGCAATACTATTACATCATAAAAGCATTTGACAGAAGGTGTTTATCAGTCTTTTAATTTTTGAAGTATATTTTTTAGGAGTCTATAAATTGGCCTAAATTTAGTATAAAATGCCTACAAGGGGATTTTGGGCACTGGTATTTTAAAGCCTCATCATTTCAAATAATAATAAAAGAGGATTTGTGTCACAAATATATGTCTGAAAATAGCATCTGTTCACATTAGCAAGCATTCTTGAAAGACATTATAGTGCTTCATGCTTTCATTCCCAATTTTAAGGCCATTATAATTTGCATTTTTAATCTCAGCACAGCTCCTGTGAGCTGGATTACCCCTGTGGTTTGTAAAGGAGCAGCACTGGTAATCCCTGCTCAGGAGGCTTTGGTCTAGCATCTATGGTAAGACCCAACAGGGCCTGACTGTTGCTCTGTTCTGAGCTGTACCATGGACTCTCTCCAGTCATCTGTCCCCTTACTGCAAAAATAAGACTGATATTGTTTTCCAGGTAATACTGCTCTTAGTTATGCCAAATGCTTGGGCATAGATGAGTGAAGAAAAAAGCATTTAGCAGCTGGGATTCATTATTATTCTTCTATAGAAAAGCTGAAATATGTTTCTTTTTCTTTTCTTTCAGATTATTACTTTAAGAGATTACATTCCCAAAATCATTGGTCCAGATGCTTTTAATCTGTATATTGGCCTTTATACAGGTTATGATCCCACAATGAATCCTACGGTTTCTAATGTATTTTCAACAGCTGCTTTTCGTTTTGGTCATGCAACAATCCAACCAATAGTAAGGCGATTGAATGCTCAGTATTTAGATGATCCTGAACTCCCAAATCTTCATTTGCATGAAGTTTTCTTTAGTCCTTGGAGGCTCATTAAAGAAGGTATGGTCTTATTTAAACTGGTTTTGTTGATTTTTGGTTTTTTTCTCCACAGAATATTGTAACTTTTTTCAAAGCTATTTATCCTGAATTAGGAACTGTCACATTTATCTAATTAAATCATTTATTTAAGTTGTTGAATGGATTCCAGAGTACTAAAAAGAACTCAAATGATAATTCTCACTTAAATAATTGACTGAATCAGAAAAATGTTACTCTCCAGATTAAAACAGTCTGGTAGATTGACAATAAAAGGATGAGTGATGATGAAGATGTTTCTTTTTTTTGTGGGGGGGGGGATGAATTTATTAACAGGTTGCAAGTTCTTTTACACCTGAAGAAGATGGAGTTTTTCATAGCACTATTACTTCTACTTTAAAAGAAAGGAAATTTTTACGTATGTTTGAATGTAAAAGCCTGTGTGGACAATGTTTTAAAAACATAGAAACATATATGTACGCACATTTGTTACGGAAGTTATAATGGTTTATATATATGATATAATACCATTATTTTTATGTTTAAAGGAGGCTTGGATCCTTTACTAAGGGGTCTTCTAGCACATCCAGCAAAACTGCAGGTACAAGATCAACTGCTGAATGAGGAGTTAACAGAAAAACTATTTGTGTTGTCCAATAATGGTTCACTTGATTTATCATCATTGAATTTACAACGTGGCCGTGACCATGGTCTCCCAGGTCTATTGATTTTTCTTGATTTTTTTCTTCCAACTGGTAACTGAAGTATAATTGCTTATATTTGGGATGTAATCATAAGCTTTAAATAATAGCTTTGGTAATCAGAAAAGTAACTTAAATCTCTTTCAAAATGTAAGTTGTTAATATTTTTAACTTTGATGGAAAGAAAGTATTCTACAGCTTTTGAGATTAAAATAATCTGGTAAATCTAGAATCTAGAAGAACAGCACCAGTGAGTGGATTTGGTTGTGCTCAGTGTAGGTACCTGAGGCTTGTTCTTGCTGGAACCAGCTCTGAGGAGTGGGGGTTTCTGCCTGAAGCAGCTACTTCCCATCAGCAGGCTGTCCCCAGCCTGTGGGATGGGTCAATTTAGGCACAGCCTCATCAGCTCCACCAACCACAGATGGTGTTAACAGATGTCTCCAGGAGCAGTGTAGATGGCTTAGTTAGGTACTTACCTCATTTTAAGAAATATTAAATGTTTGTTCCTGGTTTTTTGCACTACATTTTTTACTCCAGGCAGCCCAGGGTAAGACTGAACTAACAATCAAGGAACAATAGCCCATCTGGCCATGGATATACCTGCTTAGAGGAAGACCCCTGAAGCTTAGTTCAGATCCTGCCATAATTTGTCTGATCAATTTAACCAATAATAGTAGACTTTTTTATACATAACTGTCTATGAATATGATTGAGGTTGTCAAAATCCAGTGCTTATAAATTTATTAATTTCATATATCATGCCTAACAGACAAATCTAATCTTCCTTTAATCATATTTGCAGGTTATAATGAATGGAGAGAATTCTGTGGTTTATCAAAACTGGAAACTCACACTGACTTGAATACAGTAATAACCAATCACAATGTCACTGAAAAAATCATGGAATTGTACCATAATCCTAACAATATTGATGTTTGGCTTGGCGGTCTCGTAGAAGACTTTCTTCCAGGTGCTAGAACTGGTCCCCTGTTTGCATGTATAATTGGAAAGCAAATGAAAGCACTAAGGGATGGTGACCGGTGAGTTTATTCTGCAGTCAAATCATGTAGAAACCCGGTAGCAATGGAGATTTTACAGCCACTTAAATATGTGTCAAACAGATAATTCTTTACCCCTTGCACATTTTTGTCTTAGCTCCTTCAGTTTTTTGGGGTGAACTTTTAATTATTCTTTGGTTCGTACATCGTCTCAATTCCAGATGACATGGGGGTTTTTTCTGTGGTACGGAGGTGTCCAGCTGTGCAGTCCTGCTGA
>NW_008240221.1:675749-686749 GCF_000691975.1 Corvus brachyrhynchos
CCAGAAGTTCATTTTGGCAGGGGCCAGTAACTTCTGGGTGGATGGGTGTAGTACTGTGCAGGTTTTATTCCCCCTGAGTGCTGCACTGGGCTCAGGAGCTGGAAGAACCTCAATATTTTTCTTTGGTAACTGCAGCAAAGTCAGAAGGGATAGGCAAAAAGCTGTGATTCAGGCTTCATAGAGGGGATAATAAAAACCACATACCTGGCCTTATGGGAATTGGGACCACAGAGTGTTCCCATAGTTGACTCACTGGACACAGCATAGTATGTCACTTTAACCAGCCCTGCACAGGTGCCACCAGGATCTTGTGCCAGTACAACCCTTCACACCAGAAAAGCAGGAGAAATGCAGCTTCAGGTCACAACGGGGTAGAAGAAGCTGTCTATATCTTGCTATATCTATGAAGCAATTATAAAACCAACCTTTTTTCATTTCTGTCATGTGCTTGTGGCAGTAATTTTGGATCTCATGAGACAACTAATTTTAAACTGCTCAGACCATGCTAGCAGGGGTGTTTTAAGTACATCTGGTCCTTACAATGACCTTTAAGCTCCTCTTATAAGTCACTGTTATGGAAAGAAACCATTATGGAAATAATCATCCAAGGAAGAATTTAAATCTGAACTTTAAAAAATGTTAATTAATTAGCTCACAAGAAAATGCAATGCTAATCATAACAGTGGTGTCTTACTTGCAGGAACTGTAGAGAGAACAAACATTCTATTCAGCTGTGTTAAAAACATGGTTGAAAGTCATCTAAATTGTACAGGCATACTTGTCCCTATCAGGGGAATGAGTACCTATGGAGGTCCTTTCAGCCTCCTTTCTATTATTCAGTGCCTTACAATGTTACTTAATTTTCAGCGTCTTATAATACTACTAGCCTGAAATAAATATAAGCATAATTTAATACATTATCTCCAAACTGAGAAAAAGACAGTTCTAATAATGACAGAATTCCCCAGGTTTCTGCCACAAAGTTTGTGGCAGCTAACTTAAAAGCGAAATGGTGTTCTGTCATTAATAACAAAGAAACCACCTAAGAGAAGTTAGCAGTATGTAACAACATGTTATGGTTGTCACAAAATAAGAATGGAAAAGTCTAACCCTCATTGCAGTGTCTGGTCAGGTGGAGTGTTGGGTGTTATCTGTAACTGCACCAGTGACACCTACATGCACTAGATACCCTAATTGACAGGTCTGTAAGCAGGGATATAAAATAACTCTTCTAATGTATTCTTTAAGTTCAAAAATCAGGACTATCTGGAATTTTCATCTGACTAAACTCCGACTTCTGATAGCCCTAAAATCTTTAGTCAACAATCTGACAAAACAGTAAAGGTTTTCTTCTTCCTGTGTACGAAACTCGGGCACTGTCTTAACCCTGACCGCATGACCTGAAACAAATTGTTTCTGATCCATTAGCCTTCTTCCGTCTCTTCTTCCTCTGAATATTTTTGTGATCTCCGGATTTGAAATATTTGGGAAAAAATTATTTTCATTTTCATTCTTTGCATAGGGATTTGGTCACCTGATACAAAACTGAATGGAGCAAACCAAAGTGTTTGTTAGCGTAAACACCTATCTGTTGGATAGATTAAAAAATCATTTTTCATTTAAGCCTGTAGATAAAACTGAATTTTGTGATGAAAGTAGAATAACTTTTAATGTGTGTGAAAGGGGAAATGAAAGGTGTAGGAGAACTGAGTGGAGAAAAGTCTTTGATGGCTTTGATTATGGGAAGGGGCCTGGAATGCTCAGGGAGGTTTCAGGATGCTCTGAGAAGTTTAGGAACCATGTGCAGGTGAGGTGGAGGAGGAAGGCTCCTTTCTTTTTTTCTCCTTCCAGCTCCTCCATCTCTCCTGCATTTCTTGTCACAGTGCTGCTGAGGTGTGGGACATTCACTCCACCCCTGGTTCTGTACATTGCGTCCTCCTTCAATATAGGCAAATTGGGACAGGTTTTTTAACAAATCAGGCTGCTGAAGGTAACTACTGGCCTAAAAATAAAGCCAGTTTTCCAAAATTTTGCATGCACTTACCTTATTTAGCAGGTATACTCCTGTTGTCAAATTTGCCCTGACAAGCCATGCTAGGGCACACTGGCAGTCTCCATCATCCCCAGAACACAAACAGAACTACCAGACTTCCCATTTGCATGGTACTTTTACAGGCAGCTCATAAAAACTTCAAATGCTGCACATGTGCCAGGTTTGCATAGATTTCCACAGTCAATATTGCTGCTCCTTTCTATCAGGCAAATGTAAACACAAACTCGCAAACTTCTCTAGAAACCCCCAGCCACGTGCCCCCTGTATTATGGATCATAAGTCCTGTGTTAAACCTGAAGTCAGTCTGTACTGTGTGATCACTCCCATACTCTTTTGCTGACTGTCCTCAAGCATGTTACCACAAATCCTGCCTAGCATTTGGGAAAATCCTAACTGTCCTGAGCCTGAGTACCACAGGGAACTAAGCAGTTTAGCAGTGCTTATCACTTTTAGTGTACTAATAGAAATGTTCTATCAAACTCTCCAGAAGTATTTTTGCCATTAATGATGTCTTTGTATACAAAATGTTTTTTCTTTCTTTTTCTGCCCAGTGTGTTCTTTCCCTTTACCTTTAAATGTATATGTATATGTGCATGCATACATATATATTTTATATAATGTCACCATTTGATAGATACACCTTTGTAGCACAAACTGGTTCCTCTGCTCTGGCACCACACTCCTGAACTGACAAAAATAAGCAGCTCTTTTTTGTTCCAGATAGTCCCCTTAGCTTACTTTTTGTATGATCAAAAGCATAATTACTGTCTCATGTTTTTCTACTGTAATTAATCTGCATAGCTACAGGTTTCTTAGCAAATTAAGTATTCCTTATTAACCAGAGAAGCATTCAACAATACCTGTTTTCCTTGCAACCATTCAGTAAGGGTAAGCAGAACACAAAAGCTTTGGTATGGGGAAATCTATTATGTCTACTCCTCTAATTCTTCTGTAATTTATGCTTTAAACATTTTATGAGTGAACAGCACATACTAGTGTGCATAGGCATAAGGATCCAGTTCAGTCAAATCTGTTTCAAGTTCTCCTCTCAGGACTGTAAGTTTTTTTGTGGACCTGTTTAATCAATGAAAAGCAATTCTGCTGGCTTTAACACATTACCTGAGTTGATCAGTACATTAGACTCGCACTAGCCTTTTTTTGACTGGGTCTGTATGGTCATGGCATTTACTTTTATTATTGTTGTATTCACCTGTTTTTGCTGTAATTCTTATTTTTGGTCTTCTATATGAGGTACTTTGAAAGTAAGAATAAACAGCTCTTTGAATTTGATCTTTTCAAAACAAGTTTCTATCAATCTTTCCAGATTTTGGTGGGAAAATGATAATGTTTTCACAGAAGCTCAGAAGCATGAACTCAAAAAACATTCATTGTCCCGCGTGATTTGTGACAACACAGGAATTTCTGAAGTGCCAGCAGATGCCTTTCAACTTGGAAAGTTTCCACAGGATTTTAAGCATTGTAACAATATACCTGGGATGAATTTAGAAGCTTGGCAAGAATTTTATCAGGAAGGTAATCTAGTAGTTACTAATCTTTTCTGAGGAAAGGGGAGAGTAAGGAGCAATACTGACTTTGGTTGTAGCAATCTTGAATTATGGGTCTGAATCAGACCTTTAGTATTTCTGTCATGTAGAAGTGGGATCATAGGACCATAGAACCTTTTGGCTTGGAAGGGATCTTTACAGTACATCTAGTCCAACCCACCTGCAATGACCAGGGACGTATTCAACTAGATCTGATTGCTCAGAGTCCTGTGCAACCTGAATGCAAATGTTTCCAGGGATGGGACATCCACCACCTCTCTGGGCAATTTGTGCCAGTGTTTCAGAGCTGTCATTTTAAAAAATTCGTTCCTTATATCTAATGTAAATCAACCCTCTTTTAGTTTAAAAACTTTACCTGTTGTCCTATTGCAACAGGGCCTAGTAAAAATTTTGCTCAAATCATACTTAAAAAACTTGTTTGAATTGACAGGCTGCAATAAGGTCTCCCTAGAGCCTTTTCTCCAGGCTGAACAATGCCAACTCTCTCAGCATCTCTCTTCAAAGGAAAGGTTCTCCAGCACTCTGATCATCTGTTTTATCCTACTCTGGACTTGATCCAACAAGTCCATGTCCTTCTTATGTTGTAATGCTAGTTTTATGAGGATTATAAGTCAAACCTGTGGTATTCCATATAGATTCTTTTCCAGAAATTAACAATTAAAATCTTGATCACCTTAAAAAATATGAAAAATTTCACTGAAGTTAATATTTATGGCAATAATGGAGAATACCATCCATTTGCAAGTGTAAGGTGGTAATTTTTTAAAAGCCTGTAATACAGACTCTCTATTTGTAGATGAACTATGCGGAACACCAAAGAGTGTGGAAAATGGTGATTTTTTATACTGTTCAGAATCTGGAAAATCTACAGTGACTTATACATGTCACTATGGATTCCAATTACAAGGAGAAGAGCAATTAACCTGCACAAGTAAAGGATGGAACTTTGAGGCTCCAGTTTGTATAGGTATTTATTTTTATTATTATTATTATTATTATTATTATTATTATTATTTCTGAATTTTCTTACAGATAAAGTCCAGCATAGCTCATCAGATGTGAATTCACTCTTATGCTCTCTTGTAGTTAGCCTCCTGGGGATATAGGTGTAACAACACAATAATGTGAAACTCTCCTTTCTCCAGAATTGCTATCTCAATCTCTACCCATTCTGATTCAGCAATCAAGTTGATGATAGGGAAATGGCAATAAAAATTGCCTAATTAAGCAAAAATCAAGTCTATTAACAGCTGGCAGGGGAGGGACGGGGGGGAAAGGGGGAGGAGGAAGGAGGAAAAGAGATAGCAAATCAGAATTATACATTGCTTCCTCCTACGTTCAACATAACAGCATCGCAGACGGTTGTCATTTTCCTGGCATTGTTTCAATGGATGCTCTAGATAAAAATTGAGCTCTGCACCACTAGGTCATGTGTCATCCTAATAAATTTAGTAAAAGTGAAAAAAAGATTCTATGAAGTGAATAAGTGAAATTAAGGAAATAAATAATCACTTTAGGTCCAACCTCCTTCTCCCTAAGAACTGTGACAAGATTTTCCAGAAGTTAATTACTTCTGCAGGTAAAAAAGTAGAGCAGGTGAAAAATCAGTAAAAAGATATTTTATTTCATGCACATTTTCACAGAAACCCATTTCTGTTATTTTAATCACTCTTTCATCTTCTGTTTCCTTTTTGCCTTTTACTGTTCAACAGAATAGGTTAGAAAGAGAATGTGGAAAATATTTCAAGACTTTCACTCTTCATGTTAAGAATGAATTCTCTCTGTTCACATATCAAATGTGTGTGTTTATAATGGGGGTGTGTACACATATACTCATATATATATATGTATGCATATATATATTCACGCTGCTCTGCTTTATAAGAACATGAGAGAAAACTAAACCCAAAAAGGCCCTATTTCAAAATAAATTATGGGTGGCAGTAAATGAATTTGAATGCAAGTACTGCAGCTCATCCACAATAAAGTCTGCTTATTGGTATTTCTGTGATAGCAGAATAGAAAGCTTTTCATTCTAATTGTATACCTGGTATGGAAAAAGTCAAATGAAATTTGCAGCTCTTTTCTTTATTCAAATCCTATTTATTCACTGCATTCCCCCCACATAAATTCCATATAAAGAAATAAAGCTGTTAAAAGAATTATAATAAAACCTTTTCAATAGATTAATGTTCTGGCAGTGAATGGAATAAGTAAGTTAAATGAGTGACTCATTCCTTGTCCTAGTTTCTTTTAATATGTTCAGTAATGTAAACAAAAGACTGTATATTTGCTATAGGAAGACAAGCTGCTGCATATATTAAATAAGAAATGTCTTTATTAAAGGAAAACCATCAAAGCCCACTTATGCAGATGCTACTTGAGTTTTACAGTAGAAAGCACTTTGTTCCATGCATGTCTGTGCAATATGTTCCCATTCTTTTAAATGTTCAGCAAATTAGGAATAAATCAAGCAATATAATGAGGAGGATAGAGCTTAGCATTTCTGCAGATGGTTTCAAAATTATATGCTGCTCTGGAAAAGACAGAGTGGCTTGCTGGCAAAAGCATAGGATTCTGAGAGCTGTTAATTCCCGCTTGCTAACTTGCGCTTTGACTGATATAATTTCTATTGATTCAGGAAGTTATTTAGTGCTAGAATATGCTATCTTCCTTTATATTAAGTCTGTCATACTCCTAATAGATAACTCTGATTACTTTGCTTTAGTAAACTACTGCTCTCTGAGTAGCAGAGCAGAGCTGGTCAGCTCTGACATGCACTATTTAGTGATGAAGAAGAGTTAGCTAGTTAGCAGATAGCATGACTATGGATCTACAGAAGCTGAAGCAGCATATTTGAATTACAGCTCAGGCAAAGGCACAGGTTTTCTTTCCTGGACAATGATTAAGCCAGTGAACATTAACTCAAAATGTAGTTTTGAAGGGAGTAATACTTACTCAGAAACCTTCATCCTGAACAACAGATTCTTTTCCTGCTTCAAAGAAGTGTTATGAAAGTTATTTTTTCTTAAGGGTTCTGAAGTTTAAGATTTTTCCTTGCTGTGTTAGTCTTTTCACTGTCTTAGTTGATAACTATCTTTGAGCACAGCTACTGTTTCCTACTAAAATTAGAGAATCGGGCTTGATCCTATTTCCAATGATAGAATTCCCTGAGTGCTTTGAGTGACAATCCTAAACTAAGTCAGTAAATACAGGTCAGTTTTTAATACTGATTGAAAATAACTACTTATATTGATGTAGCAGATCAAACATTGTGATAGAGAAGGAAAGGGATAAAGCCAAGACACTGAAGACTTGGCTAGTGGTCCACGTATGGGTTTGCAGTGCTTCACAGGAGCATTGGTCAGAGACATTAAACAAGCTGTCAGATATACAGAACCAATGGGAAATTAACTAAAATAACACTGGACACTTAGTCAAATGACTTCAGTCATGCAAGTAAATATTACACAGAAAGAAGAAAGGTGCAGAAATAGGAAAAGACCGCTTCTTTTTCCCCCTTGTTGAGTACACTCTCCTGCACTGCTGTTTCCCATTTCATCACATAATCAGAAAGTGAGAGTGAAAGATCTTGAAAGGCCTCAAGAACAATATGTGTATGCACACTTTCTGATGGATAATTGTTCATCTGCTCAACATTCTGCCAGGATATTGTCATTTCACAGAATTGATATAGCATCTAGAAACAGCCATCCTTGCAGTGATATCACAAATTCTGGTTATAAATTTTGTAACCAAAGCTAATCTGAAAACTTGGCTCCTCAAAATCATGCTTTGAAGTCTACAGAACTGTATCTGCATTATTATTTTCACTATCTCAACAGAGCACAGGATGAAAACATTTATAGAGGAAATCAAAGTCTTAGGACATAAACATGCAAGAAGAGCTCTCAAGTTTAGGGTTTGCATTTTTGAAAATCCAGCCAATTGCCATTTGTAGCTTTTGATGGATTACAAAAGCAAATTTTTTTCTTCATCATTTCCAGCTTTAAAACAAACAAACAAAAAAATCAAGCAAAACAACCCTGCACTCTGTGCTTTAAACTGTAACAATAATTTTTATTATTATCTGTGTTTCATTGAAAGTGTACAATGCCTTTCATTTATGAATACTTGTAAAAAGAATGTTTATGAGAAATTAGTAGCCCCTTTGTAATTTGCAATTATTATTGATCTGTGTGTATTCATTTTGCAGACATCGATGAATGTGAAAATGAAATTAATCCACCATGCCCTCCTTCTGCTATATGCATTAACACTAAGGGCAGCTACAAATGCCTCCACACTGATCCCTACAAGATGGCAGAAAATGGAAGAATGTGTATTGGTAATGGTTGTGAACATACTGCCCATTAAAACTTTCTCTGATCCATTTTACAATGCTGTAAAAGTTCATCAAATTGGGTTTTATTGAAGAGTTGTTAACATATGTGAAAAACCTCTACACAACCGTGGGCATAAAGACACTGACAGGTTCTGTAAATGAAGGTGTTGAATAAATAATACTGTTACAGAAATAAGCTTTTCATTTCCATTCCTCTTGTATATAAACCACTAAGTATTTCCTGACAGTGCATATGAAGAGGGAATCAAATCTGTCTCCATTTCTCCTAGTTAGTATCTAAATTCAGCATCTAAATATCAACTAAGTCCCACCTGACACATCCCAAAACAAACAACCCTTTCAGAGCTAGCAGAAATTATGCATTTTCTTGCTTTTTTCAGCTTTTCAGCATGCATGGAAGCTGTATGGTAGAATTTTAGGGGGAGTATGAGTGCAGTTGCCCACTGAAGCTGAGCATTACCTGTTTTGGGGAAAGCTCCATGAAAACCTACAATCCAAACTCAAGTGAATGGATATTTGCTTAATCTAAGTGCTCAAGGGAAGCACATAATGCTTAAACCACTCAGATCTTGCATACAGAGTGCTGTATGCCACACAATCATAAGCACACTGAATCTCACTGATGGCACATTTCTTGTTTCCTTTTTCAGAAAATACCTTGGTTATGATGTGGGATCACACTGTCCCTTACTATAAATTGCTTTAAGAAAACACAAAATGATAATTCCCCAGCAAAAAAATACCTAATTGCAAACAAACAGATATCTTCAATGATATGAGGTATATCCAGTCAGTTTTCCAGCTCTGTTTCAAAGTCACATTGAGCATATCCCACAAGTGAGACCTCATTCCTCAAATGACACCTTAAGTGAGGCCCTGTGACTTCATCAAAGGCCTAGGAATGAAGTACAGTGGGAGACTGCACTAACACAGCAGGTACACCAGTAGAAAAACCTCCCCAACAGGAGGTTGCCAGAATGGACCTACCTCTCTCTTGCTGTAGTAAAAGCAAATGCAAATCCTCAGGGCCTACTTTTTATGGGATTAGACTAAAAAGTTATGGTGGTAGCCATTCAGATTTTCATCTGAATCAGAAAATAGAAAAAAATCCACCTTTTTTTTTAGGTGTTTCTTAACTTTATTATTTACAGTTTATTCTTTTATCCATTCAAACGTGGTTACATTTATTTATTCCTCTAAATCCAGAGGCAAATACCTGCTTTAAATTTTAAATTAAATTTAAAGATTTAAATAAATTAGTTTAACTTAAATTAATTTAGTTTAATTTAAAGATGTTAATTCACTGGTGTTGAGTGCAACAACGATTACATGAGGACACTGCACTGGCGCATGGCTGCTGTTGTAGTGGGTATGTGCTGTGGACTTCCTGATCAGGAAGAAGTAGATGGGTCTTCAAACAACGGGAAGATGCTTTCTGTTCACAGACCCTGGCCCTCATGGGGAACTTTACACATTGTAAGGACAATACAGCAGGGCACATGCAATCTAGAAGATTTTTGGAGGGCATTGACAGCTTCCTGACAAAAGCTGATCAAGGAGACAACAATGAAAGGTGCTCTGTGGGACCTGGTGCTTAAAAGTGGAATCACTGAACGGTTGAGGTTGGAAGGAACTCTGGAGTTCATCTTGCCCAATTCTTCTGTTCAAGCGTATCACCTAAAGTCAGTTGTTCAGTACAATGTCCAGACAGCTTTTGAATTATCTCCAAGTGTGTAGGCTCCACAACCTCTCTGGGCAAACAATACCAGTGCTCACTTACCCTCCCAGTAATAAAGTGTTTCCAGAAGACACTCATTGTATACCAGTTTGTGCCCATTGCCTCTTGTGCTGTCACTGGGTACCACAGGAAAGAGCCCAGCTCCATCGTCTTAGCACCTTTCCTTCAGATATTGATACAAATTGATAAACTCCCCTCTGAATCTTCTCTTCTCAAAGGCTAAGCTGCCCCTGTGCTCTCTGCCTCTCCTCATAGGAGAGATACTCTAGACTCCAATTGTCTTTGTGTCCCTTCTCAGGACTCTTTCCATTATGTCCATATCTCTGTTGCACCAAGGAGCTCAGATGGCCCACAAAACTCCAGATGATGCCTCACCCAGAAAAGAGGGGAAGGATCACCTCTGTTGACCTACTGGCAATACTTTGCTTAATGCATCCTTGTAGTGGTTTGGTCCAAAATACTCATTACTGTTTATCTGCTGTGAGATAAGAATTAGGAGAAATGCAAAGCAGGCACCAATCTTGAAAGAAGTTTATTAACGGACCTAAAAGAAGGAAAAAAATCTACCACCTTCAGAACTCTCCTCCTTCCCCCACCTTCCTCCCTTCTCCCACTGACAATGTAAAAAGACAGCCCTTAAGATGTTCAGTCTGTTTACCACTTCCATAATAACCTTGTACAGTCCATTTAGAAAGAGAAGTCTCTTCTTGCTCATGCTATGAAAACATTATCACAACGAGACAGCCGCCCACTTCCAAATAACTTTGTTCAGTCCATTTAAGAAGAGGAGTCTCTCTGCCTGCATGTGAGTCCCTTCCCCCAACTTGCAGCTTTTCCCGCAACTGCTTTCGAGGATCCACTCTTGAAGTTTTTTGGGGTACAATTTTAAGGTTGAGCCATTCAGAAACAAAAACAGAGGCCCTTCTCCTTCCCTGGGAGCAAAGGGTCTTCATCATCTTCATCGTTAGGACTATCTCTGGGAGCATCTCTAGGAACTGAGGTTTTCTCCTTTCCCATTTGGAGCAAAAGTCCTCATCTGGTTCATCTCTACGGACTGAGGTTTTCTCCTTTCCCGTTTGGAGCAAAAGTCCTCATCTGGTTCATCTCTACGGACTGAGGTTTTCTCCTTTCCCATTTGGAGCAAAAGTCCTCATCTGGTTCATCTCTACGGACTGAGGTTTTCTCCTTTCCCATTTGGAGCAAAAGTCCTCATCTGGTTCATCTCTCCCTGTCCAAACTTCTCATGAAATTACAGCTGCGTCAGCATCTGCCTATCTC
>NW_008240221.1:686930-722989 GCF_000691975.1 Corvus brachyrhynchos
AGGCGGTCACAACTTTAAGTGGCTTAAAGAATTGTCCATATTCAAACTGGCCAGCTGATAGGTTCTGTTAGGTCACAGAGGAAACTGTAAGCACCCCTCAGCAAGGACATCCCTTCCGGGACTATGCTTGCTAACCTATGACAATCCTAGGACACCATCACCTGCCTTTGCAGGAAGAGTGCATTGCTGACTCATGTTCAGCCTGGTATCCACCAGGCCCCACAGGTCCTTTTCTGCCAAGCCGCTTTCCAGGAAGTCATTCGCTTGTGTGGACTGGTGCCTGGGGTTTTTCCTTCCCAGGTGCAGGAGTCTGCATTTCCCCTGATGAACTGTGAGGTGCCTGTCAGCCCATTTATCTCATCTGTACAGGCCCCTGGGCAATCTGCCCAAGCTGATCCTGCTTGAACAGGGAGATTTGACTAGGTGACCTCAAAAGGTCCCTTCTAACCTCAATGACTCTTTGATTCTGTGTTTAGGTAATGAGAAAAGGGACAGGTTTTAGCAGTGTTTTATATAGTTTCTCTGTAAACTGTGTGTAAACCTACATACTAGTGTACATCTCTCACTGTCATTTCTCCTACTTTTTGAATTGAGAAAAGAGTCAATTAGATACTTGATAGTGGATTGCTCACAAAAATATTTTTAGTATTAAGGGAAAGGAGAATGTTACAGGTAAGTGTATTCTAGTTTGTTTAATTTCCATATTAAAAAAAAATGAAAATTTTACATAAAACAAGCCTTTTGTGTTTTTACTTCAGATAATAAGTTTTTAACAAGGTCATTGAGTGGCTTCATTTGTTGCTCTATTGTTTTTGCATTTTTAAGGACATCATTCATAAGGCCTAGCTAACTTCATCATACAGTTAGAATGAGGTTTTGAGACTTTGTAAAAAAAGGCAGTGCAACACTTTTCTAAACCAACATATTGATAATAATAGATGAGCAGCTGAAATTGAGCAGTAATAAGAATTTGGGAATCTGCAGTATAGAGTGATTTAAAATTATGAGAGCACTTCACATTATTATGAGCATTTCAGTCTTCAAAACTAAAATGCTCTTTAAAATTTTGAAGAGTTCTAGTAATGCTAACTATTCAATACTGTAAATCTATGTAGCCTTCAATCCTGCTTTTATTGATGTAATTCATCAGTAGCCTCAAGGCTTTCTTTTCTAAGTTTGGATAAGGGCTTTGACTCAGATGGAAACTTGTATAGGATAACTTTATTCAGGAATTGAATTTGTTGAATTGCCTCAAATAAAGGTTGCTCATCCCTTACCACTCTGGCCCATAGTTTGTGACATTTTTTGTAGTAAAGAAAACAAACCAGACAAACCCCAAAGAAAAACAAAAACAAAAAAAACAACAAACAACAAAAACCCATAAAATTCCCTATTTTCCATCTGTGCATGCTCTCACCACATTAAAAAGATTGTCACAATTTAAATATCTTCACTGTTGACCCACAGTTATTTTACCTCTGCATGAAAAAATTTACTTTAAAGATTCCCCATAGTCTATTGTAACCTTTGGATAAATGTTCTTACCTTTTTGCATATTTTTACTGCCACGTCAAAGCAACATAAATCCTGAAAATGACACTTCCTTAAACTTTGATGGAATTATAATATTGGACCAACTTTCTTTGCTGTGCTGCAGAATGCAGAATGCTAGAAGGAGTGACTCATCACAGCAGGTGCTTTAGTCTGCAAAGTCAATTGGTACTCTCAGCACTGCACCCTGCGGGCTTGAGAAAACCAGATGGTTTGAGATGGCAAGAAACAAGACTTTTGAGACTTTTATCAAAACTATAGGAAAAATATGGCTCATTTTGAGAAAAAATTACAAAAGGAGCTTTATATTCTGTGCTAGTCAGGTGCTTAAAAAATTGATTTTTTTATATGCTCCATTTTGTATTTTCCAGTGGATGGATTCATGTCATTGTAAAGACTTAACTGAGAAACTGAGATAAATAGTGATCTATATTCAGGGGTAGGTAAAGAGAGTAGACGGAAGAAAAGAGTTCAGCACTTCAAATTAAACATGTACTAAACTGAAAACACAGTTTTATTCCACTAATGACTGGGATGTGTAAAAGCAAAACTAAGTATTGAATTAAAAGAGAATAGGAAATGGTTTTTAGCAGCATTGTTTAGCAGCTATGATATTCTTTTCTGACATATCTCCTTTAATTAGATTGTTTCAACAAAAAATATTAAAACTCTAATATGATTTCTGTGAGTGCTCATGGCAATCACTTTGTGCATTTCAGCATGCATAAGAAAAGTTTTTTATATTTATAGATAGTTAAAAGCATTCACAATTACAAAGCTAACTTACTGGCATAATAAATTTTTAAATTTGTACAACTTCTGGTGAAAAACTAAGAAGGAATTAACATTCTCATTTTACTATTATTCTTCATCCTGCCTCACAGCCTGCAAATGAAGTTGCTGTACCTCTCTTCAGAAGTCTATCAGTCATATGATTACACCCTTTGGATACTGGATTTCAAGAAAAAATGACAATCAGACCTCCCAGCCTGTAAGGTTATTTTTATTTTGGATGGTGCTACATGGCACTGGAAGCACACACATCTGCTGAGCTGATGGCCACCTGCCCACTCCCCAAACAGAAAACCAATTTTGCTAGCCTAGAGATGGCAGCTGAAGATGCATGGCATGCCCATCACTGCAGAGGCAAATCCCATCCCCCCAGGAAACTTTTGTTGCTCTGACTGTGTGGCAGTTTGTACTTCATCATGTTTGCCTCAGAAAGACAGAACAGTAGAGTGAAAAAGGCAAAAGATACTGTGGCACTTGATGCAGTAGAATAGATTTGCTGTGATGGGCCACATGCTGGAGCCCCAATCCTGGCATACAGCAAAGACAGCCAACCTCCAGGCAGGCCCTGTTAGCCCAGGATTAACTCAGAGGCAAACACTTCAAGAGAAACTAAATCCAAACCACAGGGCTTAACTCATGCTGAAAAGCCAGTGAGAAGGCAAAGGTTTGTGTACTGAGCATTTCCCCCAGTAGGTGTTTGCTCTCTGTTGCATGGTGCAGCCTAAGAGCTGTGATTTTAGACTCTGTGTCACTGTAGAGCGATGTCAACGTGCCTTCACAGCTCTTGGAAAGGGGTAGGCAGCCCTCCCTCCATCAGGATTATCAGGCTCTTCCCATTTTCCTTTTGGGTGTTTCATGCACCTACTTGCTTATCATACACAACCTACATGTTCTCTGTCTTTTTATCATAAAAATGTTGAGTGCTTATCCTTTTTTTCCACTCATGGTTTCTTGAGGTTTCTATATTAATTGTAGTTAATTATTATTTTGCTGATTTGATTGCAGAATGAAATTTGACCACAAGAGAAAGGATGAGCATCATCTTTTGAGGAACATAGGAAATTTTAATATTGGATGAGTCCCACGAAGGTACCAAGAGAGACTTCAGCCAATGCTCAAAATGAACTGCAGTTTTCCCAGTTATTTTTTCCCAGTACTAATCTGTCATTCAGCTTGTCTGAGCACTACACATTACAAGCGCTCAGTTTCACATCTTTGATAATTTTTGACATGACTGAAATAAGAGTCCTGTATTCCCTTTCCTTTTTGAGCTACTAAAATAAAGAATAATGGTTAGTACCCACTCTCTGTATAGCCAAATAACAGTAAACAAGCACAGGCTGAGGTTAGTGCCCCTCTAGATGAGCTATGAATCAAAGGTACTGATCCATTTGGGTCATTAAAATCCCATGATCCTTTGTGTGAATTGAGAGACTTAGAACTATGGATCAAAGTTTATTCCACAGTGCTTCAGGGATTTTTTGACATTTTTCACTAGGACGGCAAGTAACCAAGATGTCAGCTGGAAAGCATTTAAGAAACACTGATTTCTTTGACAAAGAAAAATACATCACCATTTGTAACTTTTTTTTTTTACCATTTTCCATTCTGTGAGAAATTTTTCAGGATTTTTCTCTATTCTATTATTAATTCTAGGAAAAATACTAAGCTCTCAGCTTCTCTAGGTCATTCTGCAGCTGGAACAGCTTGAGCAATACCCTTAGTTTTTTTAACTCTGCCATGTCAAAACTTGTACTAGGGACTCTGATCTGCCACTAATGGTCTCTGAATACCAAGTGGGTAGACTGTTGACCACCCCAAAACTTTGTGAGCTTTGCAGGTGGAGTTGGCGGCAAGATAGTCAGGTTGTTGCTGGCTACAAAGAGCATGTTGACTATATCCCTGAAAAACTGCTGATGTTTACTTCTAGCCTACAAAGTCAAATGTGACTCTTCATTTTAACTAAAATATAAGGAATATGCGACAATGACAGGTTTTACCAGAAGGAATTTAAATTATTGTTTTGTTTTGGAATTATGCTATTCATAATTGACACTGATCGTGCCATAATCAAACCTCTCCTGATGGGAGAGAGTTTTTAAAGTCCTTGCTAGGAGTTCCAGAGACAAACAGGGACTCAGCCTTTGCTGCTTCTTGATAGTTGTTTATTAAGTCTTATCAGAGAAAAAGAGTCACTAGTGTGATCCAGACATAGCACAAAGCAGGGAATGCAGGAGAAAGCCCAATTATCAAGATTACATGGCCTTTTTAAAGGTAAATCATCCAATGGTTACTAAAAACGTACATTATTTTTACTTTTCTACCAATTATTTAGTAACACAGCCAGGAACTGCAGAATTCTTTGCCCAATCATCCCAAACTACTTTTACTGCAGAATACGGAGTAGTAGAAGAAGAAAAAGAAGAAGGTTTGGAGAACAACGACAATCCTCCATTTTGATGTTTTTTGCTTTGATCTATTTACTACATTAGCAAACCCAAAACCTCTAAATTTTTCACCCTGTGACAATCTTACATCATAGTCTATGACGTAATTTACACTAGTGTAATTTCTAGTTTTTCTCTAAGAGTAGGCAATTTTTTCCAAGGGTGGAGGTCAAAAACAGTGCTGTTCAGGAGGGTGAAACCTCTCAAAACAGGCAGAGAAATATTCTCTGCACTCTGCGTTCCTACAATAATCAGCACTGACTCATTTTGACTATTTCTGAATTAATTTTCCCATTATATTCCTCTGACATATTATTCAAATAAACTCATGGAATGATGTTATTTCACAAGGAACAATTCCTCACACTGTAGAACTCTGCCATTTTCTTCAATGGGACAGAAATTCTTCCTTTGGGCTGTTCCCAAATAAAGACCTAACACTTTCTCTGACCTCTTTCTGAGCTGGTGATATCTGGCTACTATCTGATGTATATTACACTTTCAAAATAAAGGGAACCTGTCTGTTTAGTTGAGATAAGTACCTTGAGAGTATTTACGTGAGCTTATTATAGAATGATCTTCTTGTGTTTTGTGGTATTTTTACACTTTTTCTTGGATTATTGCAAACTCTGGTGTCAATTCTCTTCATGCTAAACATAAACCCAAATAAATATATATACCTTCAGTGGAAGAAACCTGCTGGAGATGCTGGAGGTTCTCTGGGTTGGCAGGGCAGGGGAACTCAGACAGGGCATGTCCCACCTCCTGACCAGGAGCAGGGCAGCCAAGGACACCGGGGCAGCCCCAGCCCAGGCATTGGGCACCTTGCTGGGGATTGGGGATAGAGAAGGCTGAACCAGGAGATGAGCCTCCAAGTGGAGTTCATGTTTCACATCAACAGAGGACGTGGTCTGCCATGGGCATTGCTGTGCAGCATCTGTAGCAGAGAGCAGGAGGGAACAAGCAGGAGGGGGTTCAGCTTGAAAGCAGATCCCAAGCTAAATCAATTTCAAAATGCATTCAAATGCTATAGCCCTACTTTTTTTTTTTTTTTTTTCTGGGAAAAATGTGGGGGTTTTTCTTACTTTATGCAATCTTCTTTATCTTTTCAGTCTGAGGTTTCTCCCTCTTAAAATAAAGACTGCTTGATATTTAACAGCTGAGACACCTCCTATGAAAGCTGTTTCCAGCTGATGATAAATTGTGATGCATCTTAAATAGGTAGAAATTTTTGTTTAAGAGAGTGCTTTATTTAATTGACCTGTCACTACAAAAATCTCATAGACAAGACTGAAATTTATTTAACAAAATTAATAAGGCCTAATTTTATGTCTACAAGGTATTTCTTCTGCAGGCTCTGGAAACACTTTGAAGACTGCTAGGCCAATCTAAACTAGGAGTAGGACTCAATATATTTCTAAGTAATTACAGCAATCTTTCTTTACTAGAAAAGCTATGAATGAGGTTTTTTTTATTTTTAGAAAAGGAAGCAACACAAATTCTTCAGTTTTAATGGCAAAGAGGTATTAGCTTTTCAGTACACTGGAAATTTAGGAGCAGCAATAAATTTAATACTTTGAAAAGTATTACTGAGACATAATTACGTTTTTAGTAAGAATATGTATGAGGAAGTGTCTTGTGGTGACTTTATGATGTTGTATCCCTCTTGCTGCTCTATGCCCAGAAATTAATTTTGTGCCTTTCTGTGCCTTTAAACTGAGCCTGAGAGGGGGGAGAGGAAAAAACTGAGTGAACTTTTCAAAGCAGTTTGTTCAAGAACACAGACACGTACTCCTCTGCTTCTGCAGCAGCAAGAAGGGAGGAAGCACCCTGCTTGCTCTTCAGGCAGCTTTCAGCTCCTTTTCTCTGGAGGGAGACGGAAAGTTGAACTTTGTTTTCCTGGGACTTCGGGGTTTTATTTCCCTTCTTCTCTTCTGGACTGTTTCAACATCAAAACACATTGGGAGAATTTTCCACTAAGGCCCCGGAGGTGGGCCCACACCGACCCAGCTCCAAGGAGGAGGAGAGAGACCATACCTACAAAAGGACTCTGAAATCTTCCCAGGTTTCTCTCCACAGCAAGAGGTTTTATTATTCAGCATTATTATTCTTTTCCTGTGTGTTTGTTAAATAAACAGTTTTTACCTTTCACTTTCCTCCAAGGAAAATTTCTTTTTTCCCAAACCTGGTGGGGAGGGATGGTTGTAACCTGCCTTCTATCAGAGGATATTTTCCTCCAAATTTGTACAAACCGGCGCAGGAAGCTAGATGTTTTTTTAAATATGTGAAATATAATCCTTTCACGGTGTTCCAGTTTGCCTATGTACGTAAGATTATTGAAACAGGGAAATCTGACTCTTTTCGCTGCATTTGACACCCAAACTGCTTTCCTGCCTCCAACAATATCAGATCTACCCTCATGTCACCACGACTGAACTAAATTCTTATATTCTTGCACTCATCCCCATTCTAGCATATTATTCATTCTGATATATGTGAGAAAAAGAACAAAAAAAAATTAGACATATCTGTATATATTTCAAAGAGTTTTCCGGTTTCTGCAGAAACTCAATTCTTTTACATAACACCTAAAACTTTGGTAATATTATTAAAAACAGGAAGAGTACTGTGACAGTAAGGTAATGCTAACTACAAGCCTGGATTTACTTCTCCTTTCCTGTCCTGAATCAATTGTCTTTATTTCACTTCTCTGCCCTCTTTGTCCTGAGTATGCTGTCTGCTGCATCCCTTCAAGTACAGTTCAACAGAGAAAAACCCCTTGTTTTAAAACTGACGTATTGCAAATCTCTAGGCACTTACAGGTAACTAATTTTTTTTAATAAAAATTGCTCTCCTAATTCGCCTTTCATACAAGACAGAAACTTACACAAAGTACTGGAATTTCCTGTGCTTATTCGAAAGTGAAGCTACATTTTCTCTTGATCATTTCTACAGAGAAACTTGGTTTATTTTCTTCAGACATAGGAGCCTAAGGGCTAGATCAAGTACAGCAAGCAAGCAGCTAAGTCTAGGCAATCCTGAAACCTCAGCTCCTGGCTGAAGGAAAATGCATTTCTGCACCCAAGATCTAAACCTTAGATTCTGCCCCTGACTTGAGTTTTCCTGAACAAATAGCTGGGATCTGCCTTTTCCTTTGCAAATAGACCCTTATCCCATAACAGCGTACAGTCTGGAGAAAACATTTCACAGGGACTCTACAGCTACATGCAACTCATCCCAGGAGATGGCACTAGTCAGGAGACCAGGCCTGATGCTGTTAGAGTTATGCCATGGTGTACTGGTATCCAGGGTTAGTAGTATAAGGAGGTCTTGATTTTGTATATGTTTTTATTTCTGGTTTTATTAATATATGAGATTAATTGCTTATGTAAAAATTTAAAAGTATCTTTTTATTGTTTTCCCATAAGCCTGCTATGCCTGATAGGCTTTGTTGCATTACACCCCCTTTGCAAAAAAAAAAAGTTCTGATAAGTGACACTTTATCGAATTAAATCTTTTGGTGGCCCTGCATGGAGTGCAGATTGCATCTCCGTTAGGTGAGAGAAAAAGATCTGTGTAAAAACACCTGCACTGACGTAATTTGCATGTTTGACCCACTTCTATGGTCCCTGTGTATAATAGCCAACCTGCTTCAGGAGAATTGTATAGATGATGAATTAACATTTTGTTGTCTGCATTCTCTGATAATGTTGTGTTGCATCCCTGCCCTAAATTCACACAGCATGGAGAGAAACACCCCTGCCAAGATCTTTTCTGTACTTAATAATTATTCTATGACTGTGGGTGCACACATGTGAACAGGATTTACACTCACCTTTTTTTCTTTTTTGGTTTTTCTTTCTTTCTAAACTTGCCTTTTTCTTTTCAGTTTTTCTTTCTTTCCCCAAATTGCTACTGAGGAATCATTTTGATTTAAGAATCTTATCTGATCTTAAATGTCCATAATAAGTAAAGCAATGTTTACCATTTCTATGGGGGTTTTATTGCTTGCTTTACAATAAATTACTCTGAAAATAGGAATGACTGCGAAGGGTTAAAACTGATCTGTTTCCTTGTCTGTGCACATGTGGGTGTTTGCCTGTGAGTACACGTGCTCTTTGGCAAAATACTTGTCAATTAGTTGGAGGGAGATGAAAAACAGAGGAATTCGCAGGATTTTAGAAGAGTATTTTTAAAGCATCTTCTCTGCCCCACTTAACTGATATAAAAGAGTCGGAAACTCTTTTCAAGAGCTAAGGCTGAAACCTTAACTATCCAGACAGCCACCAGCACTGACATTCAGCTCTCAGAAGCTTCACAGTATTCCAGTTACTCTGTGTAACTTTTTCTTTTTCTTTTAATGTTTGAAAGCTGATTTAAACAATATATTTCTTTTATTTCCAAATTTTGCTCTATCATTTCTTTAGGCTTTACTTGAAATGACCCAGAAGATATGTTTTGATTCATGCTGAATTGCTCATTTTATTGGCTGTGTGAGAAGTTCAGAGTTTTCCTTCTTTTGTTTTAAACAGGACATATTCTGTTAGCACATCAGGTCTGTTGAACATATTCAATGGATGGAGTTAATCTATTTAGTAAATAGAAGATTCAAAAAGTGCTGTGAAGATGAGAACATCTCAATCCACTTTATTGGCTGATCCAGCCAGTAAGGTCTAATGTCCCCAAAATCAAAGTACCATAGAAAACATTTCTGAAGTCCTACATCTGATCAAAGTTTTTCTTATAAGGAAGATATTTACTTGAACTCCAGCAATACTTTAACAGAAGTGTGGGCATATATACATAGCATGACCCAGTTTCCAAATCCAGGGTAAGGATTGTAGATTTTAGATAGGGGTGTAGAAAACAGATGCATTTGAAAGTTTGGAAGTGTTTATATAAAGTCCTCCAGATGCACTGGGACTTTCTTACATGGTTTTACCAATGATTTATTCATTCATGAGCAAATTACTGGGTTTTGGTTTTAATATACCTTTGAAAATAAGTGAAAAATTTGAATTGCTATCAGAGGCAACCTGTCACATGCTAATACAACAAAATTTAATCTCACCCACGAACTTGACATCAAGTTGTTGGGGTTTTAGTTTAGTCTTAGTTTTTTTTCCTGTTAAAGGAATTTTCTCCCATATGCATGTTGCTAGGGGACAAATAGCTGTACTTAAGAAAGACAAAAAGGGGAGTGGGGCGGGCCTGGCTACTCCTTTGTCTACACCTGGGTGTGGGGGCAGTTCGCTCTGAGCGTCCGGAGAGAGAAGCTGCAGAGAAAGGAGCTGCTGCTTCTTTCTTTTTGGCCGTTCTTTCTTCCTGCTGGAAATCCCATCTGGATACATCTCGTCTGCCACCCGGGATTTGCGTTCGTCCCTGCCGTTCCAGCCTGCTGTTCCTGAGAGCCCGGGATCAACTGCCCAGGGGTTTGTGAAGCCTTTGTCCCATCCCTTCCCGGGATCCCAACCATCGCACCTGCCCTGCTCACCGGGAGCCGCCAGCGCCCCTGCCGGCTGCGAGCAGAACTGCACCCGAGGGGAAAGGGCCTGACAGCCGAGAAGGCTGGCACTGGGTTTGTGTTTGCTGTTACTGCCATAGTTGTTGTTGTTTTGTTTGACTGGTTATATACATATATATATAGAGTAAAGAACTGTTATTCCTATTTCCCACATCTTTGCCTAAAGGCCCTTGATTTCAAAATATAATAACTTGGAGGGAAAAGGGGTTATATCTGCCACTTCAAGGGGGGCCTCTGCCTTCCTTAGCAGACACCTGTCTTTCAAAACCGAGACACAAGTGAATTCTTCTTTCCTTCCACATGAGGTACCACAGAAAGGAAGATTACAAATAAGCCTTGGAGACTAGGGATATCAACAGAACACTGCATGCAAATTGGGGTGCAAAACTGCTTGCAGACTGTTCTCTGAGCTGAGTACTAAAATAAGCAGGGAGCTAGTGAAACTGTATGAGATTGGATGCATCTGGTGATATTGTGGGTTTTAGCACACACATGGAAGGGCAGATGACAGCTGTGCTCTGAATAACGTAAGGAACATGGACTTTGGGATGTAGAAAATGTTTTTTTAAAACCCAAGGTGAGGAAAGGTGAGTGGGTGCAAGTTGCAGAAAAAGCTATTGTTACAGTGGATGCTGAGCAAGGTGCACAAAAATTGTGAGTGGAGCTCATAGTTCATGGCATATATTGATGCTAACAGTGAACGTTCCTTTTCAGAAAAAATAAAATCAAAAGGTAAAAGACAGAGAGAAAAAGCAAGGGAAAACTCTCAGTGGCCAGTGGGAAGTGATGGATGTCCCCAGGTAAGCAGCCACCCCAAGGCTCCTCTCGACTGCAGCAGGGTTTCCCCACAATACTCTCTTGCAGCTGAGACACAAGCTTCATGTTCAAACTCTTGTCGATGGTTCCTGACTATATGCGCTTACCTCTGACATGCTGACTGGGGCTGGTGCTGCATCCTCACTGCTACACTCAGTGAAAGCGTATTATTCGATCTTCAGTGTACCCCAAAGACCCAAAAGAGGTGAAAATAGGTCAATATTGAGTGTTTCCCCTGCCTGACATATCTGCTTCCTATGAGAACCCACCACAGCCACACTACCAACTCATTTGGTGCAAAGCCACGAGAATAGATCCGGGACAGGAAAATCCAGGCTCAAGGCCCTGGGAGATCCTGTCCAAGTGGCTGGGGAGATGGGCACCCCATGACTGCTGCGGGAAGATAGGCTGTACATCTGCAAACAGGAGGCTCTCAGTACAAGGGAAGCTATGTCATCCAAAGCATTGTGGAACACACTGCATGCACACAGCAAATTAGCACCGGGCATTCGCCATTGTAGCCTCTGATGAGGCTGTAGAGTAAGAAAATTCTCTTCTGAGCTGTGAGTCATAAAACAATTTTGTTAGCGCAGCCATTTATCAGCCTCAGCTCTCTAAAATTAGATACTTGGGATCCAAATCAGCAAAACATTTTCTACATGTGCATGGATTTCAGGCAAAGCTTCAGATGCAAAATTTAAGTAGTCTTTTCCTTGTCTTTAGAACCATCATAAGCTTCCTACCATTAAAAACCTTAAAATGTCTTAGAAGACAATGGAAAAAGTCAGAAAAAAATTCATTAGTTGGGAACATTCAGTGTCCAGACACTCCTGAACTTCTTCTAACAAAGAGCTTGCATAGTTTCTTTCTTCTTACTTTAAACATTTTAGACTTTTAGTGTCCTTTATTGTGATTAATGTCATAAGACAGAGTATGGTTACTTTAAACATTTTAGACTTTTAGTGTCCTTTATCATGATTAATATCATAAGACAGAGTATGTTAAAATTTAATATGTGTGCTCTTCTAGTGCTTCCAGTGAAGTAAATGAAGAGCAGTATAGTATTTGCACTGGAAAATCCAAGATGTGCTCTTAGTTTCTTTGTAAACAAAGATAAATAGCTCTATTGTTATCTAGCTCCAGACTAATCTTTAGTAAAAATAAAATAAAATAAAAATAAAACCCAACCAACCAAACACCCACACAAACTGACATACTATCTCAAAATCAGACACTTTAATTTCATTTACATAAATGCTTTATTCTCAGCCACTAACATGTGCACTTGGAATATATCTTCCTTGCTCTCTATTCATCCCCACTGCCGCTTTTACATGCTAGCCATTTAGAATCTTTAGAGATTCTGGGGTTTGGTAATCTTTGTCCAAAAAACAAATTAGAAACCTATAAGCAATACAGATTCATATGCTAAGAAATGCAGATTAAATTAATTGCATTTGTACCAATGTATGGCAGTATATCACATTGTCATTTTTTGCTGGTATTTATATCCTCAATGATCTCTGCACATGACTCATGGTTAACACACTGTGTCTTGATTACAGCTTTTTATGCAGGTTTGAAGGTGACTTTTTAGCTTTCTCATCTGCACAGCTACATACAAAAATGTCTGTGAATTTTTTTTACATTTTTTATAAATTTGACTGTGTTTTCAGAAAAGTAAGCTCATTTTTATTGCTGTTGGTTGAGTTAAACACAATCCCATTGCATTCTAATAAAACTTGCACAGAATCACAAAATGGGTCAGGTTAGAATGGACCACAGTGGTAACAACAGGTAACAACCTCCCCTCTCAAGCAGGGCCATCCCAGAGCACACTGCACAGGATTGTGTCCAGACAGTTCTTGAATATCTCCAGTGAGGGAGACTCCACAGCCTCTCTGGGAAATCTGTTCCAGTGCTCAGTCACCCACACAGGAAAGAAGTTCTTCCTCATGTGCAGGTGGAATTTCCTGTGCATCAGTTTCTGCCTGTTGCCTCCTGTCCTATTGCTTGGCACCAGCAAGAAGAGCCTGGTCTATCCTCCTGGCACCCTCGCTTCAGATACTGACAGACATTGATCATATCCCCTCTCAGTCATCTCTTCTGGAGCCTGAAAGGCCCAGATTCCTCAGCCTTTCCTCCTAAAAGAGATGTTCCAGTCCCTTAATCATCTTTGTAGCCCCTCATCAGACCTGCTCCAGATGCTCCCTGTCTCTCTTGTGCTGAGGAGCCCCGAACTGGACACACCACTCCAGATGTGCCTCACCAGGCTGAGTAGAAGGGCAGGATCACTCCCTGCAACCTGCTGGCAAAGGTTTTCCCAATGCACCCCAGGATACCTTTGGTCTTCTTGGCCTCAAGAACACACTGCTGGCTCATGGACAGCTTGTTGGCCACCAACAAGTATGTTGCCCCAGGTGCTTTTCCGTGGAGCTGCTCCCTGGAGCTGCTTCCCAGGAGATCAGCCCCCAGCCTGTACAGGTCCATGGGGTTATTCCTCCCCAGGGGAAGGACTCTGCACTTGCCTTTGTTGAATTTTACAGTTCTTCTCTGCTCATCTCTCCAACCCATTGAGGTCCTTCTGAAGGCCTGCACAGCCCTCTGGGATACCAGCCACTCCTCACAGATTTGTGTTCTCAGTGAACTTGCCTCTCAGGAGGCATCTGCACCTTCATCCGAGTGAGTGACAAATAAGTTTTGGTAAATTAAAAAAGCCTCAGTCCAGGACTGAACCTTGAGGGACACCATTAGTAACAGGCCTCCAACTAGACCCTTATCCATTGATTACACCCTCCAGTATCTGCTGTTCAGCCAGTTCCCAATTTACCTCAATGTCCACTTATCTGGTTCACACTTTCTGAGTTTACCTATGAGGATGTCATGAGAGATAGTGTTGAAAGTCTTGCTTTTTCTATTTTTGTTACTTCTCCTTTCTGAGCTTCTCTCAATATTTTCAAGAACCAGTAGAATATGTATTTTTTCATAGCAAATACTCATTTGAAATAAGGCATGAGAAAAAAAAATATATTGTAAATGACTTTTTATTTAATAACCATAGGAGACAGACAATCTGTAAATTAATTTAAAAAACATCTATAGCTTTGTTTGTTGAATGCAGCAATTAGAAAGTAACCAAAACCAGAGCGAATGCAAAATACCTTTCCTAAGGCTTATGAATTGTTACAAACATGAAAGCATGTATAAACCAGGAAACGAACCCCATACTCTGATGTTACCTAGACCAGAGGTATAGCAAGGACTTAGTCACAAAGACTGACAAAATATTTGAGTTGCCTCACTGCCAATAGATATTGAAAATATGTATAAAGTAGTCACACTGAGGTTTTTCCAACTTCACTGTGCCTTCACAGTTCTTCTTTTCTTTCTGTCTTCAAATTCACACTGCGTTTTCAAAGGGATGGTTGAACAGTGCCCTGTTTCTGCATTGTAAGGCATACCAACAATGTACTGTGGTACAATGGATTTACTTTAAGGAGTTATAAGATAACAGGGAACTTCTAATGAGCTCCATTTATCACTCAGAAGTGAAAAACTCACCCACACTACGCAGGGAGAAAAAATATTAAACTCTTGCTACAATACTGAAAAAAAAGAAAACTCAATTGGTCTTGAACTCTTGCTTCTTGCAGTAAAAACTCACATTACATGTTCTATAGGGTCTATAGATTAAATGTAGAATCATGAAGAAACACTCAGTTGAACTCCAAAAGTGTTGTTAGTTCTGCGCAGCACAACATAGAGACAGTGTCTCACACCTCTGGATGTGTCATTGAGGAGCCAGCTTTGGGGTTCTTCCCCTCCAAAAGCTGCATAGGATGCTGTGAATATACCCATAGGCTTCTACAGATTAACGAGCTTGCCACAAGACTGACAAATTGACATGTACTTCACATGACCCCAGAAGGCACCAGTCAGCAGCAGGGCTGACATTGTTCATTATCAGCAACATGTATCACACAAACTACACATTCAGCAAATGTGCAGATGATGTCAAATTAGGAATGACACCAGATCAGGTGGTTTTATCTGTAGCAGGATAAACACCGTCAAACCTGTAAGAAGCTAACAAGCAGATGCAGCTTCAAGACTGCTGCAGACAAAACTGGTCAGTATAAAGAACCATTTTAACTTTGTACACAGGCTCCTGCACTAGCAAATGCATTAGGACTTGTCATTGATATTTCTCTAACAGTCATCCATGTGGGGTTTTGATCCATATCACTAAAAATTCTATATTGTCGGGGCTCTGAGCACCATTTCCAGCACCCAGTGTGATTTGCTCCAAGATTGCTCCAAGACTGACTTCCAAGATTAAGATATTATCATGAAAACCACAAACACATGAATCATTCTGAATTAGAGCTGAATTTAAAAGGTGTGCAGTGAGTATCTCCTAGGGCCACATATTGAGCACGAAAAGATAACACTGAAGACAATAAGCAAAGCTGTACTGGATTGTGTGGAAAAAAAGATACAAGCATATAGCTAAGCAAGTGAAGCATAAACACAAGGGACAAAAGTCACAGACAATCTTTAAAATGTTATCCCTACTTGAATTTGCAGTCTTAATAAATTGTTTTGTTGTTGTTCCTGCTGGTTTTATGTAAAAAATCTATTATTTTTCTTATTCTGGACCGATTTCCTCTACCTTCCTGTTGCAGATCTTTAGGATAAGAGGATATAAAATTCTGCCAGAAGCAGGAAATTAGCTTCCATGAGTAAGACTATCCAGAACTATGAAGTTTTCTTAGAGATAGAAATAAGGGGAAGAGTTAGAAATCACTTCCACATTGCATTCCTGTCCTGGACTGAGTTGGTTCCACACAATTTTTTCTACCTCCCTCTCTCCTGCACTTGTATGTGAATCAGGAATGTCCCACAGTATTGATGCTGAAATCCATCTCAAGTTCACAACTACCTCCTGTCTCCACTTCCTCACCAGCCCTTCTAGCTTTGACAGTATCAACATTGCAGGGCATATATCCCTGGTACATTGATAAGCAAAACAGTAAATTTAAGGTTTAAAAAAATTTGCAGCCACTGGAAAGTCTGCTCTTGGTCTCAGTGAGACTGACATGTCCTCTTGAATAAGCAATAAATGCTGGCCTGTTGATTCTAATAATCCTTTTCATAATTAATCCATCATCATTTTCTTAAACATACTTTAAGTAGTAACAGAATTTCCAGTTCACTGTATCTCATGGGCACTGCAAACAGGCAGTCTTACACTGATAGTGTAAAGGTGTTTTAATACTTGTTTATTAATCCATCATAGTTTATCATTGATATTTGCAAAGCATTACCTTGGTAGAAAATAAGTCTAGATTGCCATGAATCACATAAAACAGGTTTGTGCCATGAACCAACCTTGGCCTTCTCTGCAAATATTTAATCAGCAGAGACATACAGATTTAGGCTGGCCTGGATTATAGCCACATGTCACTGGATTAGGGCCCAGGGTTGGGAATCCAACTTTCTGGCCAAAGTCAGCTTGAGTGAGAAATCACTAGTTTGTGACTCCTGACAGACTAATTGCTATGTATGGGGCTCCATAATAATTTGTCTATATTGATTCTGACTATGCTGTGTGAATTGCTAATCTAATACCCTGGAAATCCCTGTATTGTGCTCTATTTAGCTGTGTAAATGTGCTTGCCACTTATTGCAGAGCTCTTACAGTGGTGGTTGTTCTGCATGGTTTCAGGCAACAGTATTGGGGAGCAAGAATAAAGAGGGGTTCTAGAGATGATACATCTGTGATCAGCCAGCTCTACCAAAATTTTCAGACAGCATTACAGATTAGTACTACAACTGCTTGTCTCAGTTATGTGACTTGTTTTCACTGGGTAGCAGATCTTCAGTAGCAGTGTGAAGTTTTGTAACTTGTAAGAAACGTCTTTGTATGATTACCTTTCTAATAGTTTTTTGTATGCAATTGCTATTGATTTGGGCAACATCCTGGGGTAGCTTCTATGGAAGACATTTGTAAATATTTTCATAAATCATGATATTTGCTTAAGTAGCCAGGAAAAGCAATCACCAGCATCATTTTCTACCATTCTCCATGGTATAGAGACAACTTTTCCTTCATCAAGAAGAAATACTGAGGGAAGAAGGAAATACATATAATTAAGACAGCAGCAAAGATGGTAATTTGGAGTGTGGTTGTGAAAGGGTCTGTGAGAACTGTGAAAGCTTTAGACATAAACCAAAAATAGAAGGAATGAGGAGGTTTTCGACTAATTCCAGAGATTTCAGACACATGCCATGTAAAGTCTGCCCTAACCAATGAGAGATAGTGATTTAGACTCCAGATGTTTTTGTGAATGAGCTTGATCATGTCACAGCAGTTGAAAATACTAAAGATAAAAAAGAGAGAGGGGAAGAAGGAGGAGTGCAGAAAGAAGAGGGTAGTATGATATAAAAAAAGTTTGCATTACACAAATTGTTTCAATATTGGAATAAAAAGCAGAAGTGGAATTTTTTTTAGATAAGTGAAAGGCACATGAAGTGGGAAAGAAAGAAAAGCAATTCACACAAGAAAAATTGCTAGCATTGTTGGAAATAAGTTGAGTCAGGGATGTTAAGCTATATGTCACTTCTGTTTAATTTTCAAAGCAAAACCTACCTGTCACTGTAATAATTTATTCAGCTCTGTAGTATCACAAAGTCATAAAATCATTCAGGCTGGAAGGGAATTCACACTGACTGTACTTCCACCTTCTGCTCCAAACAGAGTCTACACCAAGGTTGGACTAGGTTTCTGAGGTCTTTGGCCAGGTGGGTCAGTAAAATCTGCAAGGAATGGGGTTATGGAATCTCACTGGGTAACTTGTTCCTGTTTTGCATACCGACTTGTTTTTCTGCTCACCATGGACTTCAGCAGAGAGTCCGGCCCCATGTTCTCTGTAACTACCATGCAGGTGTCGCAAGGCTGTTGTCAGGTTTCCCCAAAGCCATCTCTGCTCCAAGCTGCACGATCCCATCTCCCTCAGCCTCTTCTCTCAAGGCAAGTGCTCCCACACCCAAAGCATGTTTGCTCCCTTCAATGAACTCATTCCAGCTTATCCTGGAGTCTCTTCTGGACAGAGCAGACCAGAAGATGTTTAACAAGTGCTGAGTGAAGGAGAACAATTGCTTCCCCCTTAGCACAGCCCAGGATACTCTTGGCTTTTGCTGGTGCCAGGACTCACCGCTGGCTCGGGTTCAGCTCACTGCCCACAGACTTCATGAGAGTTTATTCTGCCTCCTCCTCCTCCTTCTCTTTGCTAATAAAGATATTATACAGAGGACAGTGTACTGAGGTGCTTCACCTGCTTCAGGCATTTAGGTGGAGCACAAAGCATTGACCACTACTGCATGGGCTCAACAACTGGACCAGTTTCTTACCCAGCTGGTAGTGTCCCAGTCTGGACAGAGATACATCTACTGCTAAATATGACAACGTTTAACAGGCCTCTCAGAGAAATGATGACAAGCTAGGAGGTCCTCATGCTGAGAAGAGTCTGGTAAATGCAATCACACAACTGAGTGTTGCAGGTGTTGAGGCAAATGTGAGCAAAGTAAATCTCTTCAGTGGTCCGGATGATTTCACGGGAGTTTTGGTTGCCTGCAGAAGGCCATAAATTGGCCTAAACCAAGGACCTTAATACTTCTAAGCACTTATTGGAAGCTGTCAGTCATTGCAGTCACTCCATGGGTCTTAGTCATAAAATGGCAACTGGCCAAATATGTCTGTTATTTTATAATTAGTTCCAGTATTTTTCATGTCAACACTGAAATGCAAATTAATGCAAATGTTATTGCAAGTTCTGTTACATTTTAAAACTAAATTAATATACCATGGATGGCATTGCATGTCTTGGGAGCCACTCTAACTGAACAAACAGGCTGTTAGGGAAAATGTTGCTGCATGCAGTCAAGATACTCTGCTGAGCTCTGCCCAAAAATGCACCTACATCTGACAAGTGGAGCTGAAAGACAGTCCCTGAAGCCAGCACAGACACTTCTTTCCTTCAAACCTTTGCCATTATAGCTGGAATTTCACTACATCTCTCTAAGTGAAAGAAGAGGGAAGTCTCTGTTCTTATATGCTCCATCTTAGACACCCTACTTCATAATTGCCTTCATTTGATATTATTAGAGAAACGTTTAAGGTTTCTGAATCAAAGCCTCTGTTACACTGCTAATCTGTAGCACTTATTGCAGGGTGAACATCCTGAAGACAGAAATGGTTTAACTATAGATCAGATGTACCTCTTCTGATAGGCACACTAGACACTGTAGGCTGGCTGGGAGCTCGGTATCGCTAATATGTTTCATTCCTCCTTTTTATAATTTAGATGTGTTTGTTCAAGTGGAAAAGCATTAAACACAGTAAAATGATCCCACTGGTTTTCTCTCAGCTTCAATCTTTGAAAACAAAATGAGGAAACCTTGTTTGGTTTTCCCTCTTTCTTTTGCATATGAAGTTAATATTCACCTAAATGAGAGCCTTGTCAAGTTGTTGAATTTATGACATCATTTTGAGTTAGTATTTTTATTGTTTTCCAAAAAAAAATTAAGGATCACAGCTTAGATATGTGGTACTTTATATCCGATGTAAATATGTATTTGAAAGAAAATTATTTCAACATGGCCCTGTCTGAAGGACTTTGACATGCAGCAAGTGAAATGATGCATTTTTGGTGAAAATTTAAACTCTGTCTGTGGAGAAAATATGTTTTAAAATCAAAATTTATATTGCGTTACTGAATTGAGGGACATAATTATGAATTTCCTCACATGATTTTTATCCTACAGATAAAAGCCTCTGGATACTCTGTACTTGCACTTAATTTGAAAACCTATGCAGTGCTGGCTGATTCATTCAGTCTTTCTCAGCTCTTCAAAGTCGCAGAAACAATTGTTGAGGACTTATACCTGCTCTTTCTAATAATTAAAAATAAAAATGATGTATGAGATGGTGAATTTTTACCCTTGGGAAGATGGGATTTTCATATTTACTGTTGAAGTTCACTTGTATCCAACCTCATTAGTTATACTTTCAAAAGACTTTGTACTTTGTTTCATACTGTAACTTATGAGTCTAGGAGCCCTATTAAACCAAGCACTACTGATTTATACATAATTCAGATAAAAATATACATCATAAAGTACACATTAAGTAGGGAATATCCACACTAAGATATAAGTAATAGTGAAATTCAAACTGGGAAAATTCAACAGAATTTCACTTTTGCATCAAAATTCTAATATAGCACTATTCTGGACAGATATATTTAGGATAACTGCATATCCTTCAGTTTAATTACAACACTCATACTTCCATTAAGGCTAAAAATATAGAGAACAGATCAGTGTTATACTATAGAGTAGATAAGGTGTTTTATCAGAGGTAGGAACTACTTAAATTAACTAACCTTTATCTGTGCTATTAATTTTTGTCTTAATTAATGATATGCTAAAAATACTACATAGTTCTTTTATGGTAATGATGTTAATTTGTATTCAAGTGTCCTTCTGTAACAGAAGATATTCTTTGCTTTTTTCTAGCAGTTGTAGGAAAGCATACAAATGAAAATACAGTGACTTTATCTGAACACGTGGGAGAAATGACATCCCTGTATTTCTCAGGACTATATTTGGTCTGCTGACAATTACATTAAACTTGATTTATTAGTTCCATTAAATTGGGAGCCATCAATAGGTCAGATCCCTAAATGCAGTGCTTTGGCATTGAGGACAGTGCAGCTAGGTTGACCTACCTTAACTATGGATCTGGCCCACAGTTCAGAAAACAGAATATTCCAGGGACTTCCATTTACTCAAGGTTATGAGTGGAACTCAAATTCACTTTTAAAATACAAAATCTATTAGAAGATTAAAAATCTTTAGGCTGATTAGAAATATAAGAATTTTAAACAACAAGCCTGATGCGTACAAGCATTTGAAACTTAATAATGCTAAAATGCACTCAGTGGGATTTTTAAAAGCACCAAAAGCCAAGAATTCAGTATTCAAAACTATCATCTAAAAGCCTATCCATAGCTTGAGCTATTTCCTTCTTTAGGTTTGGTCATTGAGATAAATTGCTTATATCAATATATTGAACATTTGAAAGGGTACTGGAGTGGTCAAGCTACTGTGAACCTGTGTCAGGGAAGGCATTTATAGTAGAGCTAAAGCAGACATACTCCCTGATATAACAATGGTACCACATCAGTTACACAACTGGGAAAGAGAATTCCCTTAGAAAATGATGGGAATTTTCTTTCTTTTTGAGCAGTCACTCAAAGTAATGGGTGTTTTGTTGTTGTTGATTTTGGGTTGGGGTTTTTTTTGTTTTTTTTTTTAGTATGTTATTATTCTTGACATATGTTGGTTATTGTACATAGATCTAAGACAATTAAAAGAAATATGACTGCAAATTCACTCTCAGAAACAAAAATCAATTATTTTTTAAAAAGATCTTGTGACTAGCCTGTGGTTTTTCATTGACACAAACACTTCATCAATGCTAAAGAGTTTTCTCAAATAACTTCAAGGAGATATCAGAACTGACAATTTCTGCTACCATATTTGCATCTTAATGAACTTTCTGATAATGCAGGCTGCTGCTATCCCAGTGTCTGACTGGAAGTGGCATATTTTAAATTTTTTGCTCTTCTTTGTCCTGTAAAATACTTCAGAGAAGGAGCGGGATGCAGGAAACAGCAGCTAGGCTCAGAAAACAAAAACTGAGGGCAGAAAATACAGCTGACCTCCCAGCTTTTACATTAGAAGCTTAGATAGAAGTGCCTTCAGGGTTAGTCCCTCCTCTTGACCCCCAGCCTGCCTGTCCCTCATGAGAGAAGGTGCTCCAGGGATACCTGGCTGTCCAGACACCAAAGACAAGACCAAATCTTCCCTCTTCAGTGAAAGCACTGACAAGCTGACCTCAGCTCACTACTACAATCTTCTCTTTCAGTCCTGCACCTTTTGCAGACCAGACTCCCTTGCATTGTCCAGCCTTGCCATTCTGCTTGACAGACTTGCTGTCATTTGATAATTTTACTGAGGGCACCATTATAGTAGAGCTAGCCTCTGACTGCTTATCAGTCTAGCTACCAAATTACTATTTAGACAGTCTGCTTTTAGGCCATCCTATTACCGCTTTTAACCTCTTCTGTCCACATGCAGAAGACTGGAGCCAGAGGAGGCACATGCTTTAGCATCTTTCTCAAAGCAGTGCATAGAAGCACTGGACTTTACTTCACGTTCCCTGCGTCCATGAAGGCAAAATGGGTCACTCTCCTGCAATTGTCCCTGCTCTACTTCTCCCAGCATCTCCCAGAAGACTGAGAACAGGACTTTTCCCTGCGCTGTTTCCCTAATATTTTAAGAGATGGACTGACAATTAATAGAAAAGTAGGATGAAAAAACACACTACAGGGTAGAAAACAAGTATAAGCTGACAATAAAAAACTTAAATGGTATTCTACCATTATATTTACTATAATGTGATGCTGCTGATACAGTCAGTTTTCTCTCTTTGCATCTCTTCCCTCATCTCCCCTTTTGGCATACTGCTTTCTTGGCTTAGGAAGCAGCCTGTGTTGCACAGTGAACTAGTGGTTCCTCCATGGCTAAAAGGGTTGGAATAACACATGCAATAATGTGGGAGCACTTGGTAAAATAAATTCCAGGCTAGTCTCAGAGGCTCAGGAAGCAGTTGTTGCTTCCAACAAAATGATTAGCAGATACTGCAGTATAAACACTACAGTGCAGCAAAAGGGTTTTTTTCCTGAAGTCTGACACTAAGAGGAAGAGAAAAGCAAGACTGGGCCTCCTTCAGTCAAAGGTACATGGGAAAATTACTTAGAGAAGATCTTGTCCTGATGATTTCAGAAATCTGGCTACACCAGAGATAACTTTCATTTGAAACTAAGAGTGAAATTAGGGATTAAGAGACTGGAGCATGTCTCTTGCGAGGAACAGCTGAGGGAGCTGGGCTTCAAGAAGAGACTCCAGAAGAGACGACTGAGAGGGGATATGATCAATGTCAGTATCTGAAGGCAGGGTGTCAAGATGATGGACCAGGCTCTTCTTGCTGGTGCCAAGCAACAGGACAGGAGGCAATGGGCAGAAACTGATGCACAGGAAGTTCCACCTGAGCATGAGGAAGAACTTCTTTACTGTGCAGGTGACCGAGCACTGGAACAGATTGCCGAGAGAGGCTGTGGAGTCTCTGTCCCTGGGGATATTCAAGAACTGTCTGGACACAATCCTGTGCCGTGTGCTCTAGGATGGCCCTGCTTGAGAGGGGAGGTGACCGTCTGTGGTCCTTTTCAACCTTACCTATTTTGTGATTCTATGATTCTTTGAAATGAAAAGTCAGACTGGGTGTTTTGGTGTGTCTGAAGACCCACCCTCTGCACACATGCTGCTGGTCAGTCCAGAAATCTGCTTGTCCCATGCACTCTGCAGCTTCCGAAAGCTCTTGTCTTCCATCACACGGACATCTGCCAAGCACAGATCTGGAAAGAGGCACCTGGAGCATTTGCCACCTGAAAAGAAACAGGAAAAGCATTTTAATTTCAAAACAGGTAGCACAGACACCATGCAATAAAAACATGAACTCTTCAAGATCCTTTTAGATAAGGGGGCTGGTGCCTCCAGGGAATAGCAGGGATAGGACAGCACCTGCCCTCCTCTGCACCAATCACTCTCCTGGGGTCCCCCCTGCCCCTGAGGTCAGCCCTAGTTTGCATCATAACTGGGTGGGTTTTGAGACTTCTTTGGAATATGAATTGCTTGTGACATATGCATTGAACTTGATTTTTGCCATCCCTCTGTGTTTGTTCTGCATAGAGAAAATTAATTCACATTGGTTCCCAATGAAGGAAGAAATCAGTATAAAACAAGGAAAAATTGAGATATTTATCCTTTGCAACAAATATATCCCACAGATATTTCTAAAACTTGATGTGGCCTAGCATATCATAGATTCATAGAATCATTCAGGGTGGAAAAGTCTTCTTAGATCATCGACTCCAACCATTAACCCCCTACTGCCAAACCCACCACTAAACCATGTCCCCAAGTGCCACATCTACATGCTTTTTAATTACCTCTGGGGATAGTGAATCAACCACTTCCCTGGGCAGTCTGTTCCTCTGCTTGGCACCCCATTCAGTAAAGAATTCTTTTACTAATATTCTATAATACACCAGCATATTGGTATTTAGAAAAGAATTCAACATGTCTTTCTTTTTTTTAACAAACACTTGCTCACATAAGACCATGTGTAAATTGCAACGTTTACATGACCCCTCACAACAATTTTGAATTGTGAATCCATCCTTTGCACAGAGTGACTTGTATGTCAGTTATAGCTAAATAGTTTAAAATCAGGAGTCAGAGTGCAATGCATATTTTATGCTACAGCACCATCTACAGTAAGGATAAAATATCTTGTGCTACAGTTTCTATTTTATCAGATGGTAAATCACAGTGGACTTGAATTTACATTTGTCTGCAGATTTGGCAAGTTATTCCCAATTTGCAATACCAAAATTGCTTATTTTCTGATTAATGAATAATAATAACCTTTGCTTCCTTATCTGTTCTTTTTCTCAGGCTGCCTCACTTGTCTGTGTTTTATAGGTTAACTTGCGGACTTTTTAATTTTATAATAATTTTTTAGTCTGTGATAACTCTTTCTAATTCTATAAAACATAGGAAGTATTTAGATTACATCAGTCGTTACAAATAAAACAACAATCTGCAACTTAAATCCTGAGTTATGTCAAATGTTATGTTTCAAGCCCAGACCTCTGTGCTTCCTCCTTTTGTCACTACAGGTAGGTATTTGCTGCCAGACAAATTATCTGGCAGCAAATACCTACCTGTAGTGACAAAAGGTCCTGGTCAGGCATCCTGGTCTAGTGGGCATCTAAATATGTGTCAGTTCACTCCCAAGTTCTCACTCAAAATAACTGATCAGCTTAATGTGAGCACAATCCCCAGCGACTTTTGCTTGTTCATTGTTCTAAGCAGGAGAATGGAAAAAGTAACATTTTTCTTCCATACCATTCAACTTTCTGGAAATATCCATAGAGGGCACTATCATACAAAAAATGTCTTTCAGTCTGGTTGACCATATTTAGCCTCCATCTCCTCAAATCCTTGTAAGTATACAACATCAGTGCATACCTCATTGTATACATTTAAATTTAGAATTTCTGTTAAGTGTGCACATTCTGCTGGACTTATCTGTAGTTTATTAGGACTTTTAAATTTCTCTTTTACTTGTAATATTTCCCTTTGTTTTTCTTTTCCTGTAAGTCTTACCTAAAGTATAGCAAATAATCTCTCTAAGTGTTGAAATTTTTTTTTCTTAGTGACCTCTACCAAACTGCTTTTCCCTCCAAAATGCTACAAATTGCAAAATTTTATTAGGTGACCAAAAGAAGCTTACTTTAAACCTTCAATTCTTTATTGCTTACCATCTAAGTAGTAGAAAAGCTAACATTTTCACAGATCGGAGCAGACACTGGAGCTCATGAGATAAAGTCCTCTTTTTTTATTGTTCTCTGTACAATTAACCCTTTAGTTCTATTCTGCAAAATAAAAAAATCACAGGTGAAAAAAAGAACATAGGACAAGTAGAGGCAGGAGGTATGGAGAATGCCAGGGGAGGTCTCTATAAACTTCTCCCTCATGTCCCACAGTAAAACACCTGCATCAAATTCTGAACAATTTCAGCAGATTATTTTTCTTCTGACAATTTAGCATAATCTTAGGTGAATCACCCCATACTTTCTCCCATGACACACAGGGGTTTGACCTAAGAATCAGGTGGAATTAGAATAACAATCTTATTTAAGAAAAGAGCTCTATGTATGGAAAGGCTCTGTAGTAAGTTGGAATAACAGCTTTTTGCAAGCAGGACTTCACAGTTAATAACTTTACCTCCTGAGTGTCAGAAGAGTATTGGCAGAGCTAATGAGAAGCTGTAAGAGCTGTACCAGTGGCCTAATGCAGATTCATAAGTGGAATAATTCCTGAAGGTATGTGTAATGTAACACACATGTGAAATGATAAAGCAGCTGCTCCACAGTTTGCTCCTTTTTCACAATAACCTTAGCAGAGGGCTCATGAATTGAGAAGCCAACTATCACTTCCTGTAAACTGTGAAGGGCAACAGAGCAGCTAAAAATTCTCAAATTGTCTATAACTTATAATTTCAGGTGATTGGATGTGGCAATTATTCCACTTCTTCTATTTTTTTAACAAGTGTTGAGTCAGTTTCAATACGTTTCTTGATAATAAAGTCTTCCCAAGAGTGCTATTTAATCTTTATATCTCTTCCAGATCTAAAAAAATGGTGTCTTTCAAAGAGTGAGAGGATTTTATTATACACAGCCTAGTTACTTAAAGGTTTGAGACAATTACAAAGCATTAGACAGTCTGGTCTGATTTCCCATGTCTGAAACACTTTTCATTTTTGTACAGTTACCCCACCCATCTTATGAATTATGACAAATCCCCAAAATTACATTTAGACAAAGTTTGAGCATAATTATCTGATATTTTTGTAGCTGAACATCAAATAAAACAGCGAAGACCCTAGACATGACCAGGTTTGGCCACTTGTCCATGCTAATCTCAGTATGGTACTTCCCTTTCTACACTCTAGGATTGCTCCCATGTTCTTACATATGGTGCCTCTGTTTCTTCCCCTGTCTGTAAATGGGGATGAGCTTTAAATACATTTAATGCCTCATTTGAGACATGATTGTGCCCCTGGCTTGGGAACTAATCATGATTCTATGAATGAGGGAGAGGAAGTATCCATGACTTTTGTCAGCCCCAGATATTAATGGTGCTGTGTCTTGTTTTATATACAAGTTCTTATATACAAATTCTTATATACGAATTCTTTATATACAAATTGTTTTATATACAAATTCTTTATATGCAAATTGTCTGGCTTCAGGTTTCACTTGCTACTTCTTGTTGCCTTTCTCTGCTGCATGTTTCCTCCTCTTGTGGATATCAAGGTTCTGTCAAAAAATCATAGTTTTGCCTTTTTTTTCCATTAAATAAACTGGATTTTTAAATACTCACAAAGTATTTCCTTTAGTCTTTAATGTATTTTTTGTGACTCATTTTGCACGTCTCCAACTTCAACTTCAAATTTTTTTTAAGTACTGTATGTGCTTAGTATAGATGAAAGTAATTTCACTTATGCTACTCATTGTTCTTTTATTAAATTTTACCCCATCACATCAGCTATTTTTGAAACAATAGTATCTTGAAAGCTTCTGTTGAATTACTTTTCTTCAAGACTTCTCTGAGTTACAGTTTTCCAGAACAGAATACTTCCTTCATCAGGAACAGACTGCATATTGGGGTTTTTTAGCTTTAAAATCATGTCAAACCTTTAAAAAAAAAAAAGTAATTGTACAAAGTTTAATTCCAATATACTTTTCTTTCTGTTCCTCTAGCGGTAAGAAGTCTGAGCTCATAAAGCCTCCAGAGAGACATGAAACTTGTGGCTTGTACTGAATGTGGAACTCGGAGTAAACTGGCTTCTGAAAGTCAAAGCCACTGGTTCTCTCTCAGTACCCTCTGGATCCTGGTCCTCTCCCAGATTCTTTCATGACATTGAAAATCTACCAGCATGCCAAGTTCTGTATCAGCTCCATAGGCTGGTGGTCCTCATGCTACACATACTGACCCGCTTGCCCACCAAATCAACCTGGTTCCTTTTGGTGAGTGAGGAGCTGGAATCTATGCATTGACTTCCTGGATTTGGAATAATGAATTTGCAGCAATTTGCAGCAAAATAAACTGAATTTACCACAATATGAAAGTGCTTGACAATCATTTTCATCACTGTTCATTGTTTTAATGACTAAACATTACCAGCCACAAATATGTGCACCCCTTTAACCTTTGAAATTCCAAAAGGCAATTGTTTCCAGACTTTGAACACAATCTCCAAGTGGCAAAGCTATATTCTTGCTTTGGTTTAGCAAATACAGAGGGTCCATGCACACATTCTGTTTCCATCTTCTTCCACATTATCTGTTACAGCACCATTCAAAATGCTTCTCACAGCTGTGAAATATTATATTTAGTTGAGGAAGATATTGATTTTCTCACCCTCTCCCAGCCTTTGCCAGTAGATTGTGTTCACTAGCAACCATATCACAGATTAGGCCAGCATGACAGTTTTGGACACAGATAGCCAGTTCAAGAGGCCTTTGGAAATTATATAAACATTAAGACATGCACAGAAACTTTTTTCTAAGATTTAATTCAAAATTCAACAAGAAAAACAAATAGCCATTGCTGAGAAAGAGCACATTAGCTTTTCTAAATGTTTCCAGTGGCTTTCATGATGAAAAATATATATGCAGCATAGTTGCCTTCTCAAAAGGAGGTGATTGCTGTAACCGCTGGACTCTGCCTAGCAGGCTGCTGCTCCCTGAGAGCTCAGCGAGGGTTTCCTAGGGCCATGCGATTGATCACATCCTGGAGTCCATTTCAGACAGCCCCGTGACCTGGCTCCGGCAGCCAGCAGCGTTACAACGCAGCGGATGGTAAAGAAGGTAGAGAAGGGTCTCTCATGAGGGTTTGAGATGGCTTTAATCACATCTTGTCCCTGCGAGGTTCAGAGGTAGAAGGACAACATGGTCTGGGTGCAGGGTGGTTTTGTCAGGGGCCCAGGGGCAGTCCCTGGGTGGGGTTGGGGTACAGGAGCAAATAGGGAGAAACTGAGGGAGTGGCCAGGGCTAGGGAGGGAACAGGGGGAACATACAGAATCAGGGGGTTAACAGGGCACCACAGGTGATGATACGGGACAAGAAACCCTGGCAACATTGATTCTCCTTTGCCTTATATATTTTTTTTTCCTAATGGTATCATACTTTAGTTCAAAGATGAGTAATTACTTTTATCACCAAATATTCATTTCATTGATCAACATGCCTGTTGGGGAAGATGAAACAGGAAAGCCTTGGAAATATGATTGCCTGACAAAAGATTTTGGGAATATGAAAACTACAGGCAACATCGAAATGAAAGCCACTTTTGAAATACCAGGTCTTAGTTACTGAACAACTAGAAAACAATGGTATGGCCACTGAAATAATCCCCTTTTGATTGAACAATACCCCCTGCTTGCAAGCGGTCCAAGGGTCAGAGCAGACCCTACTAGCTCAGCAGAAGGGGTCCAAAGAGTAGTTTTTAGAAGTTAAGATGTAACACTCTATGGTAATATAAGAACTCTTATAGGCTGTATGTAAATGCTATAGGATTTGTATCTTGTATTAGATTGGTTAGTGACAATCAGAATATTCAGTACAGAAGATGATTTATTGTATTGTAACCAGGACTTCACCACTCCACTCTACTTACTCCCTTACCCACTTACTCTCTTACTTACCTCCTCTTCGCTTACTCCACCCTTACTCTTACACTTACACTCTTGCTCTCTTGGGCCTGCTCCGAGCTGCGGCTGGCAGCTCTAAGCAGTGCCCCTGTACCCACACCCTCTGCAATAAACCGCATGTTGTGTCCCGAGACCTGCCTATAGAGATCTCTCGTCTCCATCCGTTACCGTCTACGTCCGGCCGTCCCGACTGGACCCCCGAACCCCAGAAACCTACACATGCCAAAATAAATATATGAATATGTTCTTCCAAGAAAGCATTTAGGGTTCCCTAACCATGTAAGTTTTGGGGTTGGGGCATGGGGTTAAATGCATGTGTGTTTGTGTTCAGGGGTTGTACAAAGGAATTGCTTAAGTTATTTCATAACCATGCACTTAGAGACAAAAATTATGCAAAACACAGCTTTTGAGTTTTTCAACAGTCATGTTTCAGATGCTAAATAATAAATTGTGAGAACCTGAAATCACTGATGAATAAATCCTTTAATTCTTGTCTCAGGGGAGAAAGGCATATTCAATTTGTTTTCTCTTGGATATTTATATGATCATGTTGATTGTGAATGTGTCCTAAAGTTTTCTTTTTCCTTGGTGGCTTCTTGATTATTGATAAAACAGACAGATTGATATGATGGAGAGAAGAGGTTTCAAAGAGGAAAATAGGCATGGATGCTGCTGAAAAGTGACTTCAGCAGAAGAGATTGAAGGGGTCTGTGAGTGCCATGGATGAGCACTGACACCACAGCTGCAGAGACCAGACTCAGTTGTCCTACCACTTGGGATTCAGTTTTTCTACGGTAGAAAAACTAGTGAAGGGCAGCCTGCTAAATTTTGCTGAATGTTGTGATGAGCCAGGAAAACAGAGATGACTGACAGCTGGAGCTGTTCATCCTGAAGGAAGAGAAGGCTCCAGGGAGCCCTTAGAACACCTTGTAGTACATAAAGGGGGTTACAAGAAGGCTGGAAAGAGACTTTTCACAAGGACCTGTAGTGGTAGGACAAATGGGAATGACAAACTGAAGGAGGAGAGGGGAGGTTTAGATTAGATACTAGGAAGAAGTTCTTTACTGTGAGAGTGGTGACCTGCTGAAACAGGTTGACCAGGGAAGCAGTGGATGCTTTATCACTGGGAGTATTCAAGGCCTGGTAGGATGGAGTTTTGAGGAATTTGGTGTCAGAGACTGAAATATTATAATTTATGACTTAAACATTTTCATGAAGGACTTTTAAAACTGTATTACAAAAGCTGCAAAGAAGACTACCGCACCCTGAATGGGGCCCTGACTGAGGCCTTACACCGGTCACTGATGAAGGTAAGATAAAGTAACAACTCAGGGCTGGGGACATTCACAAAGCACAAGCTTAACACCTCCAAGGTGGAGACCACAGCCCCAGGGCTATCAGCTGCCAGGCTTGAACAGACCCTTGCACCAAAGAGGGGGTGGGGGCAGGAGAGGCTTTGGGTATCTTGGAAAGGCCTCTGGTCAGAGGCGCAGTGACTGCCCATCCTCCACTGTGCAGAGGAGCCCAGCTGAGGGTCCTCACAGGGGTGGTAAGCTTATCCACAGCAGAAGGGGGTGACATGGCCCATCACAGCGCCCCCCCCCAAGGGGTCCCCAGACCCTGCACCAGAGATGATGCAACTGATCCTCAGTGTTGCAAGGGACAGTGTCAAGGCAGCCCCTGCAAGAGAGATGTGGGCATTCCCACATGGCCCAAAGTGTATATTAATCCACGGGATTCTGTACTCTCTGGTGTGTGGTGTGGTGGCGTGTGGCGGTGTGTGGTGGCGTGACCACGGCAGCGAGGGGGGACCCTCACCACCAGCAGAGCAGATGGACGGGAGCAACAAGACGTCATTGGGACCCTCGGATGTGTGATATGCTTCCACCTAACCCCTGTCACCTCTCCCTGTACCCCCACTCCCCACACACACTTCTTTCTCTATTTCTTTCTTTCTTTTCTCTTTCCTTCTCTTTGCCTCTCTACTATTAAATAAAATACATCCATTTTTTGGCATCAACATCTAACCTTGTTTGGTTTTAATCTTGTTTCTGGGAATATTTTGAACCTTCTAAGTTCTTTCCGGTTTATGCACAGAGACTTAGCTTTCTTTGCTTTTTTGGGTTTAAACCGGATCGTAACACTTGGTCTAATGGAAAATGTCCCTGCCCATGACAGGTAGGTAGGAACTTGATGGTCTTTAAGGTCCTTTGCAACCCAAGCCATTCTGTGATTCTATTCTATGATTCAAAATGTACCTATGTGTAGGTACAAAAATGCTGTTAGCGAGGATTTTCTTGTTATTTTTCTAAGTCCGTGAGAGACTTTTCTCTCTCACAGAAGAGGTAGCAGGGAATGTAAACAACCAAGCCACCTGCAACCTTGGAAAGTCTTGTTTATGGTAGGTTTTTTCTGGTTTTGTAAGGATACATTTGTCACTCCTACCTTTCATTGCTTTACGAGTGAGCAGAGTAAATAGTTGAAGGGAGGCAAGCTAGTGTTTGCAGAGGGTTGACAGGGATAGTCAGAGGACACCAAAATGGCTGGGTTATTATTACAGCTGGTGGTGGGGTCCGAGGCTGTGACCCAGGAAGAGATGACCGGTCCGGGGATATGGTCCTGAAGGGAATCGCCTTCCCGGGGTCTGGTGTCTTCCTCTCAGCTGCTGGCAGAGGAGCCCTTGCAGAAGCTATCAGCTCTTTAGTGATATCAGCTCGTGATTTCAGCTCAGCTCTGCAGGGCAGCCTCCAGGCCAAGCCAGACCAGAGAGAGAGACGAGAAGGCCCGTGTGGCTGGTTCCGCATGAAGGTAGCTTTATTGTGGGTCCCCTCCGGCGAAGGGGAGAGCCAGGGACGAGAACCCTCTCTGCCCAGGGGCCCCAGAGAGCTTGCTTTTATAGGGATACAGGGGATCAGTAAAGGCCAATGGGTTACAGAGGATCTGGGATGGGAACAGACCAACGGGTTACCGAATGATCTGCATAGTGTCTCCCAAAGGATTGTGGGTCTGCCTTTCCTCGCCATGACCAAAGTGGTTGCCTTTGCAGGGAGTCCTGCTGGGTGATTGCAAAATCTCTTATCTCAGCAGAGATCCCTCCAGGGCAAGGGCTGGGCACACCCCACACCTATGTACTTGAATTGAAGAAAGAGTGAATCATCATTTTCTATCAAGACCAGTAATAACTGTCTCACCCTAAATCCTAATAATTCATCTTCATAATAAAGTATTCCTTTGGTATATTTTAAGATATATCACAGCATTTGTGCCATAATATTTTATCTGATTAACCTGGATTCTCACCAAAAAAACTTTCAGTGTTTCCTGCGCAGGCCCTAACTTCTTCTGAGTGGCAGAGTTGGATAGACTGCTAAGCTTGGTGTGACTTGAAGTCAAGAAGAGGAGGGTTCACTTTACCTTGCAAGATGTGTAAATCTATTGCATTCCCAGTTAAGTGTTTATGCCTTATTTTATTCTGAAACTGTTTAGGTTTAGCTGACAGTCCATGCACATTTTTATGTCTTTGTTTGCAAGATAGATGGCTCATATATTCTGTTAAATCACTTTACCATGTAGGTACTTACGGACGTCGATTCAGTTACCTTCTAGGCTTAGATTAGAGATTGATATCAGCTGTCTTAGCATTGCAGTTATCCTTAAGTTCATGTCCAGTTTGTTATCTACCATGATCAGACTAATTCCCTTTCTGAGTCAGTGATATCCAGAACATATTCCCCCATTTGTAAGTAGCATTATTAGTGTCTAGAATACAGCCTCAAATTTGCTGCATTAAAATACTTATTATACAAATGAGTCCAGGTGGCTGCTCAAAGTTTTAGGGTTTTTCTGGAAAAACTTACTTCTTTTACTATTATTTTTAACTCTGGCATTTTTTATATTATATACAGCTATGTCAGCATGGATTTGCATTTCCAGTAGTTTTCTTCAGGATAGTAAGAGGTCAATGACATATTCGTCATTAATCCTACTTGAAATGCACCAACTGGATAATGATTAACCATTAACTTATCTTTTAAGGAACTCTAAGGTAATCATTTTACTGTAGACTTGAAATATGATATTGTCAAAATTTTAATCAAAATACTGTGCAATGCTACATCAACTGACTTCTACTAGTTTAAGCATATTTTATCAAACCCCTTGTAAGTCAAATCTGTAATCATACAATGAAGATTTGCTTCAGCTGGGATGATCTATTAGCTATAAAAAACTGTTGAGTGATATTAACAAGATTACAATTCTTTAATCCTTTCTGAAGCATCATGCATCAACAATTTCATAAGAAAACATAGATATAAAGAATATAAGAAGTGGAGGCTGTGTTAAGATCTGGCAACTCTTTTAGTCAATATTTTTCTACCTGCCTAATTTCATTAAAAGGCAATGTAAACAGGCATGATTTGAAGGATTATGGTTCAGAGAAACTGCAGAGACTGGCAGTGTAGAGTGGGGGTTATCCAGTCTGACTAAGTCAACATGAATTTCAGTTTTGCAAGGAGAATCCATTTTCATTCCTAGAAATCTTGTCAGAGCAGAATATTTGCAGAGTACTCGACCAGGATTTCTAGACAGCCCTCAGCACAGCAGGAGCTCTGAACATAATGTCTGTAGATCAGATATGTTCACTGTGAAACTTCAGACTATTATCACTGGATCAAAATGTTCACTCTTACAGATCTGATCCTGATCTACTGAACATGTGTCACATCAAAATGTCTGGGCATACTCTAGCTATTGTAGATTTTAAAAAAAGGTAAATAGATGTAGAATATATCTTGTGCTTTTTGGACATGTTTGATACGTAGTACATAGCACACCCACAACTACTTCTGGGCAGAAAATTTAGCAGAACTTTGGTCATCTTGCTGTCAGCCACATGGTTTTAATATTCCTCTGTGGGCAGGAATTGTATAAAAACATTACCAGAAGATTTTGCTTGCAAATTCCTGGGAGGGAGTTGCAATACAATACACTCCAATGATCCTGAACAAAAGAAAAGATCTCGGAAGTTGTGGCCTGTCAATTAAAGAAAGCATACCTGAAGCCTTTAATTTCCATCAGCAAATTACCAGGCTCCTCATCCCCATTGAGCAGAAAGGTCATATTTTTGTTTTCACAGGAGAGACATGCTAATGAAATACTGATACAAAGGTAGAAAGTGGACCAGGGAGTTAATGTGACTAACTGAGATACCTAATTTTGGTGCAAAAAGATCTGAATACTGGATGCAAAGCACTATTGGGAAGCACAATCTGCTCTTCTGAAAGTACATACTTAAAGTCTTTCTGCAGACAGCACAGAAATAGCTACAGCTTTGGAGGCTTATGGAGAGCTGTAAAGTAAAATTACACTAATTACTTACATGTTCTCTTCTTAATTGAAAATGCCTACATCCACTGACAACCTGAACAGATGGTGTCTTCTAAAAGATGTAGCCAAGTGGTCAGCACTTGGTATGAATCTCTTTTCTTTCACGGTCTCAGCCCACCCTTCCAAGGAGATGCCTTTACTGCCAGCTTTTGGTTGTTTTTGCTCTTTTTATAGTTGTGGAGCCAAAAATGCATGAGTGAAATATGGTGAGATGTGGATCTAGGCAAGACAGAACTCAGCTCTCACCCAGCAGGGAAATGTTGGGGTCCCTCCCCCCTGCCACGTGGCCCTGGGAGAGGGGCCCTGGGGGGGAGGCACGGGGTTTCTCTGCCCCTGGTTAGCCTCGTTCCCATTGGTTAGTTTGTATTCCCCAGTGTGGCCAAGGACCCTCGGGTCCCGTGACTGGGAGAGTTCCTGAGGAGAGCCCCGGCCATGCGGCTGGAGAAATAAACATCTCTGAAACATCTACCAAGAATCTGTCCATATATATTTCCTTTCCACGGGACTCCTGATTTGATATATGCGTGCTACAGCAACCCCCACTGTAGCAACTGGTGGTGGAATGCGGGCAAGACACTGATCCCTGAGGAAGATTCGTGAGTAAAAACCACTCTAGACCTCTCTCTTCTCATCTTGGTTTGGATATTCTCTCTGGACTATGGAAGAATCGTGGGAAATGGGGCTCTCTGAGCCACAGAAAAAAATGTATCTAGAAGTTAAAGGAATCCTTGAACAACAAAACAAGAAAGTATTGGAACCGGGAGATCTAGAACATTTTTTTAACTGGCTTTTCAAAAGGTTCTATATTTCTCGAGACTTACTTTTTGATATTAAACCTCCTGCATCTTGTCAGGGGTGGTTTTGGGACGAGATCTGGGATAAGGTAAGGGATCAAACAGAACATGGACTAGCGGTAGAAGCTCTCCGTGCATCCCTTACAATCAGGGAAGCTCTTGAGGAGCATTTGTATGGTCCCATTACTCCTAAAGCAGAGGATCATACTTATCCCGTGGCCGAGACTGCGTGGCCACCATCCCAGGGGCGCGTGACTGCAGACCTGCCGGCGGGGGTG
>NW_008240221.1:723169-723429 GCF_000691975.1 Corvus brachyrhynchos
CAAGCGGCGGTTTCCACAGCGACACGAGAAGCCGCGCAGCGCAGCGCCGAAACGAAACGGGGCTGCTCTCAAAGCAGCGTGGAGTTGGCGGAGCGGAACCACTCACAGGGCACGGGGCTGGCGGCGATGGCAATGCAGGGCCGTGCAGAGCCCAGACACGCGCCAGAGCAGATCCCCTCGGAGGGCGCGGAGCAGCCGCAATGCGGGGGCCCGGCCGAGACGTCGGAGTCGGCGAGGCAGCGGCCACCCAGGACACGCCC
>NW_008240221.1:723835-779688 GCF_000691975.1 Corvus brachyrhynchos
AAGCATGCCCGGAGAGTCCTGTCTCCCTTCTGTCAGCCCTAAGATGTTCCACAGAATCTGTTTGGACATTGGAGGACTCAGGAGGGTGGCTTGTTTTGTCTTGAAACTGTTCTTGTTATGTTTATCCAGTTGTTTTCGTTCTCCTTTTATTAAAATAAAATGGGTGAGATGTTGGGGTCCCTCCCCCCTGCCATGTGGCCCTGGGAGAGGGGCCCTGGGGGGGAGGCACAGGGTTTCTCTGCCCCTGGTCTGCCTCATTCCCCATTGGTTGGTTTGTATTCCCCAGTGTGGCCAAGGACCCTCGGGTCCCGTGACTGGGAGAGTTCCTGAGGAGAGCCCCGGCCATGCGGCTGGAGAAATAAACATCTCTGAAACATCTACCAAGAATCTGTCCATATATATTTCCTTTCCACGGGACTCCTGGTTTGATATATGCGTGCTACAGCAACCCCCACTGTAGCGGGGAAAGACCTGGACATTTTGTCCCTGCTCTGTTACACTAACAGAGGTCTTTAATGCAAGAATGAAAAGAAAAATTATATTTGTGGGCGAGAAAAGAATTTTTTGATTATTGATATTGAATAAGTAACTTATTTATGCTGACATTGGCTAAGCTGTATGATACATTTGTGTCCACTGAAAATAAAAGCATTGAAGTCCATGTAGCAGATCAAAGCAGTGCTGCAGTGTTTGAAAGGTACCTGAGACAAACTGTCAAAGTTATTCCATTACTTTTATTCAACGTCTATTAGAAAGCTGGATGACTTTATTAAGAAAGTGAGATACCTTTCAATTAATTTATACTGCTGTTAGCAAAATCTTCTGGGGATTAGTCCTGAAATTGAATTATATGAAGAAATTCTATAAAGAATGCATATGAAAACTCAGCTGAATTTAGCATTTAATTACTGCTCATAACATGTTTCAAGGAGGTGACATCTCGTTGCTTGCTGTCGTAGCGCAAGGCTTTGGGTTCACTCTCATCACAGGTATAAATTCAAAGTTATTTCTGATTAGTAAAAGAGTTGATAAAACTCACAAGTCACAGCCACTCTTTTCTTCTCTACATCTTTTGGAATTGTTGGGGTTTTAGGAGTTCTCCTGGGTTTTTTTCTGTTAAAGGAGTTTTCTCCATACATGTTGCTAGGGGGACAAATTGCTGAGTATTTAAGAAAAACAAAAACCTAGCCATTGCAGTGGGGTGCATCTGATTACTCTTTTTCACTTGGGTTGGTAGGCAGTCAGTTCCCAGAGTTTGGACAGAGAGAGAGGCTGCATTTTCGGCTGCTTTCCTGCTACTGGAGAAACCCCAGGACCCCAAAGCCCACCTTCCCTGCCCTGCTGGGAGCCGGGCCGTGGCCGCCCTGTCCCCGCTGTTGCTTCGAGCCTTCACTACGTTGTAGCCCTGCTCGCCCTGCCTGCCCAGACCTCCAGGGGGTTCCCACCGCATCTCGTCTGCCACCTGGGATTTGTGCTCGTCCCTGCTGTTCCAGCCTGCCGTTCCAGCCTGCTGTTCCCAAGGGTCCAGCTGGACACCGGGATCGGCTGCCTGCTCACCGGGAGCCGCCAGCGCCCCTGCCTGCTGCGAGCGGAACTGCACCCGAGGGGAAAGGGCCTGACAGCCGAGAAGGCTGGCACTGGGTTTGTGATTGTTTGCTATTACTGCCATAGTTGTTGTTGTTTGTTTGACTTGTTATACACATATAGATATATAATAGTAAAGAACTGTTATTCCTATTTCCCATATCTTTGCCTGAAAGCCCCTTGATTTCAAAATTATAATAACTTGGAGGGAAGGGGAGTTGCATCTGCCATTCCAAGAGAGGTTCCTGGCTTCCTTAGCAGACACCTGTCTTTCAAACCAAGACAGGAATACACTTAAGTTCCATATTTTGCACTTCTGATTCTCTTTATGTAAGAAACAGAGAGGAAAACAATCTTGTGATATAAGCAAGAGATCTGCCATGAGAACAAATCCCTAGGGAACCTTCAATAATGCCACACAGAGCATTAATCAAGCATATTCTTGGAAAAATACTTGAATATAACCACTTAAGTAATTGCCTGGTTTATTCAACCTACACACAAAAGGCCTGCAGACTAAAATATTTTAGATAATGCTGGTTTGCTAAAAACCATCTCAAGTTACTTTGTAAAAGCAGTGATATTACGGTTGATGTCTGGCTGAACTAAGCAAAATGTCAAGCCGATTATGAGTCCTTTGGCTGAACTTTTTCATTAGAAAATGGTGATTCACTCATATTGAAACTCTGCAAAAGAATGTGCAGCTCTAGCTAGATGTTCTGTTCATGGGGAAAACAATGTCCAGAGCAGCACCTCTGCGCTGGGAAGCCTGATTCCGAAACAGCATCCAGAACACTCGTGTCTATGGCCACAGAAGCTGAAAGGCATTTATTCATAGACTAAAGCAAGGAAAATTGCTCCAATATTATTGTTTGAATCAAATTTGGATCAAAGCAGTTTCTTATTTTGCTGATGTTACAGAAATTACTGGTAATCAATAATTTGGGATCATTATCATCAATACAACAGATAATCACCTGTACTAGACACATAAAAAGTGTAAATAGATGCTATTCTATAAAAAAATTCCAAAACATTCTAATCCTGTCCCAACACACTCACACATGTGTACACTTCGTGGACTCTCTTTTTGGCCCTCTGAAGTTACCTGTGCACCTCATATCCTGAGAATGATGGTTCCCCCTTTGCAAGCTATATATTTTCATCCCCCACTGGAGATGTGTGCTCTCCAGCACTACATGCACCCCTGCAGCTCCCTCCAACTTTCTGGGACTCGGACTGGTGCAAAATGCCCCTCAGAGTCCCACAGGCACACCAAGGTGTGAGCGCCCATGTGTGTGTCCCTCTCCTCAGACTGGACACAGATGGCTCGGGGTGATCCATTGGTTGCAACGTTGCAGGGCAGCTTCTGGCAGTATCACACCAGGCTTTGCTTCAAAAGATTTTATTACGCCCCTGTCTCCCAGGTAAAAAAAATTTCAAGTGGTCTTTTATACTTCTTTTCAAGCTGATCCTTTTTATGACTGAAAAGTCTCCAAGAAAATGACTGGTTACTGGTTAATCTGGCTGGTGATCATCTTTCCCCCAGCAGTACCAGTCTGTTCAAGCACTTGGGCTGGTTGGCTTTTGGAAGTTTGGGTTAGGATCTTGTTTTATCATTCCCTAGCAACAACTGATGATTTCATCTGCTTGGATCTTTTAAGAGATTGAATGGATTAGTTGCAAGCAGTAATCAAAATTTTGAAAAGGGATTTGAAACTCGGTACTTAATTTTTATATTCCTGAAATGAGATATCTTACTAAAACCTGTTATCAAAGATGTCCCAAAAGGGAAGAGAGACAAAGCGATATCTGATTGCTGCCTATTACAAGCTTAGAGGCAATACAGAAGCAGATTCTTCTCAGAGGTACTCAACAAAGGGACAAGAAGCAACAGTTTTAAATTTCATCAAGGGAAATTTCAAGATTTTATTTATCTATAGAACTCCCCATAAAAGTGGTTAAGCACAAGTTGCTAGAGGATTTAGGATATCTCCATCGTTGGAAATTTTTAGAAATTGACTGGACAAGGCCAGGAGTAACTAGAAGTAAGCTAGACAGAAATGTTGCGTAGGGAGGGATGTTCGATTACCTTTAGTCATCTCTTCCAACCTAAATAATGCTGTGGTTCAGCACTTCCACTTTCACATATGTTGGTGATTGAATCACGGACCCAGACTGGAAGGGAATCTGAATCATTTATTCAAAGGAATTAACTGGTTTTATACACTTTTCTAAGGCAGAGTATCTCCTTATATAGTGTGACCTATCCCGTGTTGCCACATCAGCAGCACACTATTTCAGTGAGCAATGATCAGCCAAATCAAGTGGACCAAAAGGTCCATTGGTTTGATGCTTCCACAGCCCAAAAGCCTTGAGCATTCAAAAGGCTGTGAAAAATGTATAAATCCATGCCTTACCATTGGCCACAGCCCTCCCTTCCCCTTATTTCTCATATTTGGTTGCCTTTCAAGAGAGTTCTATGTTCTTCGGTAGTCAATTGGTCCTTGTTACTCCTCCCCACCTACCCCTTCTCCCATTTGCTGTGATTCCTTCTCCCTGCCTTGGTAACACCCCCTGGCTGATGTTCCATTGGTTACTGTGTGTTTTCCATGCCCATATTGTGGAAGTACAAGACCCCCTGAAAGCCACGAAGCTTCGGCTTTCTCCGCAGATTTTTCTCCCGAATAAACCATCTACCCCCGCGAAGAAGTCCCTCCGCCTTTCTCCTTCCTCCTTCATGCCATCGGTGGGCAAGGCAAACCTGATCCAAAGCATCGCCTGCCCTCCTGCACTTCAATTTGGCTTCTGTCCGCCCCTTTGGAGCAGGCAGAGATTGCCCGGTGCCCGGGACAGTGTGCTAGTTGGCACGGCACTGCAGCAACACACTTTCTATATGTCCTTCTATGGGGTGGTCACCCGTCTGTCAGCTCCCAGCAGGCTCCTCTTGGTAGGGGTCTGCTGTGTGACACCTCCAACCCCCAGGGTCTGGCAACAACAAGACTCTGTGCCGCCATGTGCCTCTGCAGGCAGGTTTTACAGCTCACAACCCAGTTCTCTCTTATAATTCCCCATACACATACTTAGCACTCTCCTAAGGACAGATACGTGATTACTGACAACAAGTCTTCAGTCTAGTAGGACAATTAAAGAACTCCTGAAGAACACTGCATCTAAAGTAGTAAAATTCTCAGTGCATGAGCACTAAGTTGGCAGAGTCTGGACAAATAAATTCTCTTAAATTTTCTTAAACATCAAAACAGATAGATGCAATTGGTTTCAGGACCCTGAGAAGTATAGGAAGGTAAGCTTGACAGAAGAAAGAGTAAGACACTAGAAAATGTGTATATCGGTGCTAACTGCACCACTGTTGGGAAAGAGCTGTAATAATTTGATAGCCAGTAGATTGTAAGAGTTAACTTTGGTGCAACTGGCCTAATAATGATATTGCGAACTTTAGACTCATAATAAAGTATTGATTCCATATAGAAGGTGTAATTCTTTAGCCCACTTTATTCACACAAGGTGCAGCCTGGTAACCCACTCTTGAGAACCGGTTGTGAAATTTGTCTGTAATGATGTAGAATGTGGGCAATAAAGGATGGTACAGGGAATTCATCAGCTGATCAGGTCAAACAGCTGGTTTGAACCCAGGATTATTTGGAAAAGTCTGACACAGCCTGCGCTATTGGCATACATAGAAAAGTTTTGACCATGGAACTCATCAAGTTTCAGCGTCCTTGCTAGCTAGCAAAACCATGTTCCTTTCTCTTCTACGGACATTCAAACCTACATTCTCCAGTTCCTTTGTCAAAGCCTAGGCAGTGACTGACAGAATAAGTAAAACTTGAGCTCTGTTGAAAACTGTTAGGAAACCATGAATGTCAGAGCCATGAAACCAGACTGAGATAAAACAAAGTGTAATACAGTCTCACCCTGTGATTTGGACACTTAGTTTGATGAGTGACGACAGACTTGTGCACACCTTCCCCAGATCAATATGCACTCTTTATGGTGTCTCAAAGTGAGTAAACACTCACTTGGAGATGAAAATAAAAACCAGAAACAATCTGGAGAACAAATACCCTGTTTAAGTACCTCCAGTCACCTCTCCCAAGGGAGTGTCCTAGCTTTTAATCTGCTCAGCAAAGTGGTTCACTACTCCCCTTTTTCAGATGATAGATACCATCTGTGGCTGCTTTGCTCTCTGTTGAACTCTGTGCCTACTCTGTGGTAAGTGGTGCAAAGATCACACCTAACAGACCCCTGCTTTCCCCAGTGTTTTATTCAGCTCTTTGTTTCAGCTCTGAATCACAACACAGATGAGGCAGGAACTAAAAAGGCTCCTTTATACATTTGCATGCCAGGGGAACTTTGCAATGCCAAATGTTGACACTACTTACAAGTATGTTCTGGAGTTTAGGTTTTTCAAATTGCTCTTCTTGACTGTGGATTTGAAGCTGAGAGGATTTTTTGAAAGAACTTTATGTCCAAAAGTTAGACATGAAACAAATTAGATGGGGAAAAAATTAAAATTTGGTGATCATCTTCAGGCTCTCAGAGGGAAAAAAAAGAGAAAGAAGAGAAGGAATCTGTTGCCTAAGCAGCATATTTCTTGAAGAAATGTATCTATAGGAAACAGAGGATGCTTGAGCATTTAAAAGTCATCAGCAACAACCAAAACCAGGAGCAGAAAAACTAGGAACCTCTCTCAGTAAAATCCCCTTCTCACAGGAGTTTAGCTAATTTTCTTGCTTTGTTTGCACTCTGTGCTGTAAAAAGTTCAGCAGAAAAAGCTCAAAAGAGAATTAGCCCTGACTTTTCTACCAGTTTTTTGGCTACAGGGTAGTAGAAATTGTGGAACAAACATCCTCAAGCTAATGTAAACCTAGAGCCTTTCCCTGATTTCTTGGCAACTGCACTACTGTGTGAAGTAAGCCTTCTCCTTTGTATCTCCTTCTACGTTAAGTGCCTGCTCCCAAATGAGCATTAACCCTGTTGGGGTTCCTCCCCCCTGCCATGGGGTCCTGGGAGAGGGGACCCTAGGATAGAGGCATGGCCTAGCCACGGGGTCTCCCTGCTCCCTGGTCACACGTACCCTAATCCTGTTTGCCTGCCTGGGAAGGACTCTGGTTGTCGAGTGATTCCTGAGTCTTTGGGCAGTCTCCCAGCCATGTGGCTGGAAAATAAAGAGCTCTGAAACTTCTGTCAAGAATTGGTCCCTATTTCTTTCCACGGGCCTCACTGTCTAATGCACGTTGCAGGAGACCCCACTGCAACAGATGGTAGGGAATGCAGGCAACATAACAATTCCCTGGAGACAGCGACTGTGAAACAATCAAGATTTTGAAGATCCTCAAAAATTTGTGAATAAAGAAACTCTCTGGATCTCTCTTCTTGCTTTTGTTTTGCTGTTCCATCTCTAAACTATGGAGGAACCATGGAAAGACTCACGGCTGTCCAAGACACAAAGGGACATTTATCTTATACTTGAAAAGATTCTTAAACAGAGATATGTAAATTTTATCTCAATTCAGGCTCAAAAAGAACTGAGACACTTCCTGGCATGGTTGTTTAAAAATTTTTTCTACGTTTTTTGAGACTTGATTCTTACCAAAGACTTTTGGAAGAATGTTTGGACACAGTTAATTTCTGAGTCAAAATATATGCTGATGGAAGAATATTTCCCTGAATATTATCTAATTACGGAGACTGTTGAACAATATCAGCTGTGTCTCTGCGAAGGGAAACGTCCCTTTCCTATCCCAGCAGCGGACAATGGAATCCACCATGGGGCCGTGTGGTCGAACGGCGCGTGCATTACAGCGGGCTCCTCCACTACCTCAGAGACCACGCGGCCCCGGCTGCGCGCACCGAGTGCACTACGGGCAGTGACGAGGCAGTTCCTGCGCCGGGCGGGCCAGCACGAGCTGCAGGGTCGGTAGCGGAGCCAGGCTCAGCGGGAGCAGCGCAATGGAGCGGACTTGGCCGTGCCCGCCTGGCCCCGTGCAGAGCATGGTGGTGAGAGCCCTGTAAACATCCAGACGAGAAAAGCTGCGCACGGGTGGCAGCCAGCGGCGATGGTGGCGGAGCAGAGCTGCACAAAGCCCAGACACGCACTGAAACAGAGCCACTTGCAGCGCGCAGGGAGGCCGCCGCGCGGGGGCCCGGCCAAGACGCTGGCATGGCGCCAGGCAGCGGCAGCGCAGCTGTTGCCAGAACTGGAGGCAGCAGCGGTGGCTGCGTGCGGGGAAATGAGCAGCGTGGCCCAGCCCAGCCTGCATGGTCCCAAATGCGACCCCGAGAAGTCGGAACTCCACGGCAAGAGCACGCAGACACGGGAGGCCCCGGTGGCCCTGGCTGCCCCAATCCGGGAGCAAGCAAAAGCGAAAGTGAAAGCAGGAACACAGTGAGACAAAAAATGGCAGCGACACACAGAAAAGAAAAAATTATCATAGCTAAGGTTTTAGGAACAGTAAAATGGTATAATGTCAAACAAAATTATGGTTTTATAACGAGATGTGACAACAAGGAAGACATACTTGCTCATCATACTGCCATTATGAAGAATAATCCCAAAAAATGTATCACAAGCTTAGGAGACGGAGAAGTGGTAGAGTTTAAGATTATACAAGGAAGGAAAAGCCTGCAAGCAGCAAATGTTACTGGGCCTGGTGGTGTTTCTGTGAAAGGCAGTATATATGCTGCAAATCGTAGTCGTCCCAGACAATATCCCCATTATAAGCAACACATACAGTCTCCCTTTCCCAATCCTCCCTTTCCCTTTTATCCTATATCCTGTTATCCCCAGTGTATTCCTAATCCGTTTTTCCACCCATGGTTTCCCTCACAAAACCATGCCTTTACCAATCCATTTCCCAAAAATTCCTTTCCAATGCCAAGTGGGGGATGACAAGAGGGGGAGAAAGAATTAACTATTGTTGTTTAGAGTTCCAACAGGTACAAATAGAAGAAACCCTCTCCTGCCTCAGTTTCCCCACAAGGCATGCTCAGAGAGTCCTGTCTCCCTTCTGCCAGCCCTAAGATGTCCCAGAGAAAAAATCTGTTTGGACATTTAGAAACTCAGGAGGGTGGCTTGTGTTCTTTTAAAATTGTTCTTGTTATCTTATGTTTATCCAGTTGTTTCCAATGTTAAGTTTTAAATCTCTTTTAGTTAAAACAAAAGGGTGAGGTGTTGGGGTTCCTCCCCCCTGCCATGGGGTCCTGGGAGAGGGGACCCTGGGATAGAGGCATGGCCTAGCCATGGGGTCTCCCTGCTCCCTGGTCACACGTACCCTAATCCTGTTCCCCATTGGTTATTTTGTTCCCCTGCCTGGGGAGGACCCTGGTTGTCGAGTGATTCCTGAGTCTTTGGGCAGCCCCCCGGCCATGTGGCTGGAAAATAAAGAGCTCTGAAAGTTCTATCAAGAATCGGTCCCTATTTCTTTCCACAGGCCTCACTGTCTATGGATGTTGCAGGAGACCCCACTGCAACACAACCCTTCTGGGACTATTTAAAAATCTCTGAAATCACAAACTAGAGACCTTTATGGTCAGGCAGGAAGCCTAGGACCAGGTTAGATTGCCTGAATTAGTTTATGAAAGCTTGCAGTCTTTTTAAGCACTGAAGGATCCAATTTGAATGTGTCACGTGGGCAGTGTGAATGACAGGTCTCTCTTACCTTAGAGCAGTGTTGGATTTCTACAGTGTTTTGTTCCAGTGCAGAACAAGAAAAAGAATTTATTTCACCTACCTAAAGTCCTAATGTCCTCTTCAAGGACCAAATTTAGTTCTGCTAGAGCGCGTTTTGAATGTATTTTATTCTGATAGCATTCTGCTATACACAGACTCCTTTATTGCTACATGGATACCAGGATGGGGGGAAAAAAGTCACTTGTAGTAGTAAAACAGAATTTCCTTGTTCAACTGTACAAACCCCCTTCACTAGTATATATTTTAGAAGGTGTTTCATACTTTCCAATAAAGAAAACTTCATTTTACTTTTTTAAGACCTAGAGGTACTTCAGTGCTGCTTATAGTATTGGATGAGAGAATATATGTTGGGGCCCCCTCCCTGCCATGTGGTCCTGGAAGAGGGGCCCTGGAGGGGAGACACGGGGTTTCCCTGCCCCTGGTCAGCCTCGTTCCCCATTGGTTGTTTTGTGTTCCCCTGCGTGGGCAAGGACCCTCGGGTCCTGTGATTGCAGCAGTTCCTCGGCAGATCCTCAGCCATCCATGCAGCTGGGGAAATAAACATCTCTGAAACATCTATCAAGAATCTGTCCATATATATTTCTTTTCCACGGACCTCGCTGTTTGATGCGCATGTTGCAGTATCCGTGCTGTAACAAATATATTTTTACTCTTCTCTTTAAAATGGTGTCTGAGGAAATAAACATGAAAACTTTTGTATTGGCTGTTACTAACACTGAAAATTATTCAAAAGTACTAGGAAATTCTAGAGTTAAATTTTCAGTGCTTGTGCTAAATCTTAAGTATCATTGTTATACTACAGCCTTTAACAACATAAGCATATAATATTTTTTCCACAGGATACTACGTCATTCAGTGCACAGGACAGACTGTAAAGCCTCTAGTGAATGAAACCGTTGTCTGTACAAACCCTGCCTTATGTTTGATTGAGGTTGGAACTTAAATAGAAAACAAAACAAAACAAAAAAAAAAATTGGGCACTTTAGGAGGAGAAAGGATGGTCTTGTTCATCAGTTGATTGAGTACAGGCTGGGTATATTTCAGCCTCTGCCAGATGTCCAGTTTGTCAGAAAAGCCTAATTTCAATGTTTTCTATGAAAATGAGAGTTGGATAAAGCAGAATTGCAGGAAATGCTGTGCAAAGTGACACTTAAATATATTTATCCGTTAGTCTTTAATATAAAGATGCATTATTTTATAATACCTTTACAAACACTTTAAACATTTATAAATTTTAAATATCTTAATAAATCAGGGACATAAATCATATATTTGTAGTTAGCTGGGCAAGTTGTTCCAAGTTTACAGAGCTGTCATATTAAGCCTAACTCAGAAGGTAAATCTATCCAAAGTAAAATTACTTTGTTATTTTTAATACTAATTACCTTCTATTAGAATAACTGTTTCATTTTTAATTTCAGCAGTATTAACTATGTATTGGTTTTGGCTCTGCCTGTGGAGTACATAGGAATATTTGCACATGTTGGGACATATTTCTTCCCCACAAGGTGGTGGTATTACTATGTTATATAGTATCTTTTCTTCAGAATGAACTGTGACCGTTGTATTTCCAAAAGGCATAGAATGTCATGCCATTTCGAGCCATGAGCAGAACAATTCAAGCTCATGTTTATTTAGTTAAAAGGTTAAATAACTCCAGCCACCTCAACTTTTAAGCTTAAAATATCTTTTTGTAGATTATCTAGATTTGCCTAGAGAGCAATTTTGTTGTAAGAACCCAAGAACTGAGGAATCAGTTTCTCTGTGTGATGAGAGGTGTAGGATCACTTCAGTCAAACAGAAAACTGACGTTTCTGAGGGTGGTCAGCAGCTCACATCTCAGTGGTCTCTGGGGAGCTGCTGACCAGCACCCCAAGGTGTGATTAAGCTGGGCTATGGAATGCCAAATCCCTTTCTTTTATGTAATTGATTAAAACCCCATGTTCATCACTGAAGATTGAAAATTGCTAAGCACCTAGATAAATTAACAATTAAGTAAGTCTCAAAGTGGTATCTCCAGTTTCTTCCTTGCTGAAGGGACTTAGAAATATCACCTGGTTCAACAATTTAAGGGAAAGGGGTCCTTGATTAAATTATCTAGCATCCTGTTCAATCCTATCTTGAAAACCTCCAGTGGTTGGGACTCTACCACACCCCTGGGGAGGGAATTCCAGCACTCAAAACACTGTCACTAATGTAAACATGTCATTGCTAAGGGAAAGGTGTTATATAGCTGTAAAAATTGACAGCTTTAGATCTCTCCTATTTCCTGAAACATAAAAACACAAAATCTGCTAAAAATTCATTGAAATGTTTGATTGTTCTGAAGCATCATATTCCTTCTTTAATCAGAGCAATATTTAAAGTAAGAGAATACATCAGATTTTAAGGTTTGCACTTCAGGGAAAATATGAGAACAAACAGTATTAGATTCTCCATAGTAAAATTTCTTTCAAAATCTTTAATACAGCCCAAAGCAGTTTTAATAAACAATATATAAGGGCAATTTCATGGGAAGCAAACTTTTGAAAAGCCAATGGTAAACCAGCCAAAATCTGCCTTCATAATCATATACATAATTCACATTGGGGAATTGATGTTGTTAATTGCTCTTTTACAACCTGCTTCTTTGGCCACTGGCACATATAATAGCAGAATTTAACATCCACGTAAACAGAAGCAGACTTTGGTAGTGAGTGCTTTCTTCAGGAAGCTTGGTGGTCTGGGAACATTACTGATGGATCTGCATTTATATGAGAGAAATACATTTAAACTCAGCTCAGAGGGGGTATTTTTACTCCATATGAAACAGAATGATCATGAATAGCATTGCTTCAGAAAACAACCTACAAATGTAGGAAATCAACAAAAACTTCAGCAATAATTTGACTGCAGGTAGCTAAGAGGAGACTCCTGTCAAAATTGCAGGTTCTACCTTAATCTAAGAAGTGACAAATGGAGACATTCTTTGTAAATAGGTTGTTTTACATTAAATTCCTTAGCAAACAAATAATTTTCACTTTTCCCTTGAACCATATTAAGGAGAAGTTAGATGAGAAATAATTACATGTTCAGGGTATGTTTTACTGAAGGTCTTTGAGAGCACCACAGAATTACTTTTTAAAGCATTTTCTCTGCAGATTTTTTTGTTTTGTTTTGTTTTTTCAACAAACAGTCTTGCTAAGAGATTTTATTTTGTAAATTGAGGGGCAGGGAAGGAATGAGAAATTTGCTATTTGAAAAAAGAAGTGAATTAATGATATGCCACTGAATATTGCTCCATTCTACTAATCAGAGTGTGAACATATTCACAGATGGGAAAAGAGTAAATAGGAAAAGTAATTTGACTAAATGGTAGCTAAACCAGCTATTTTTATGGTCTTTGCTTTTGTGTTTGGAAGATCACAGACTGTTGGCTGTATTTCTTACTTTGGCCTCTGAATCTGTAAATCTTGTGATTCATCTTTCCCTGTTTTTTTCTATTTTTTAATAATGTATGAAAGGTGGTTACTCACATTGCCTGCTGCATACTCATGCCAAGTGCACTTTCACATTAGGATGATGATAACATGTAAATCTCAGCTTCACAGTTTCTGTCAGCTGTCTGAGGATTTTCTCTGATGATACCTTTTTGGCCTGAGGTAGTGTGAAGAGTTGCACATCAAGAACTACTTGTGTTACTTACTTCTTATTCCATATACGCAACTTTGGGTATCATGGTGCAGGAATTCACCTTCAGGAACTCAGGTTCCCCTTCCATGAGGATTTTAGACCACCTAAATTGTTGAGATAGACTGCCCATTTCTGGCTCCTTCTTGCAATTTTCTACATCTGGCTACCTCAACTGAAGCAATGGCAAGATTTCCCATCCCACCTCAGGCTCACATCTGAGCTGCTTTTTGACAAGGAAAGAATTTGAGGCTTATATTCCTCCTTTAGCTGAGGCAGTAAATAAACCTAAGTGACCCTAATGTTATCCTTTCCCAGGTACACATTTTAATGATAGTTATAAAGATAGTTATGCAAAAGATGGGCATTTTGCTCTACCTATATAATTCAGTTCCAAGGTCTTCCTTTAAAAGCATGATACTTCTAGTGACAAGCATAAGCACTGAACATATAATCACTTATGTCTGGCACAAATTCTTAAACATACTTATGCCTGGAGTTTTCACAGAACCAGCTGCAATTTTTGACATCAGTGCTTGAGCAACGTGGGAGTCTGGTTCATAACATGACCTATAAAGAGGCCTTAATTATTCTTAGATAATTAATGTAACTCTAAAATGTTGCTGCCTGTTCCGAGATTCCCCTCCTCCTCCCCGAGACAAGGCAGGACTTGCCTCTCTCATGTGCTCTGAACCCCTTTATTCCAGGCATGGGCAAAACCTAATGTTACTCAAACTCTTTAACAGTGTCTGATTGGCCAGTCACCCCGGGTCTGCCCCCAGTCCTCCCCTTTCCCCTTCTCTGAATAAAAGAAAAGACCAAGAGGGGGCCTGCCCTCTTTTGGCTTTGCAAATCTTTCTGTGAACATCCGTGTACTTCTGTTTCTTTGAAAGCTTCTAATTGTGGGAATTAAGCAAGCTAAGAGCTATATTTCTCCCTCTTTGCTTCTGCTGGTGGTATTAGATTTGCAGCTACCATTTTGCCACTTTTAGAGCTACTGAAATGCTGGATTGCCCGTGCTACCTCTCCAGGCTGCCCGATGCTTTCTAAGGCATTGAACTATGAGCCTAGCCGGTAAAAAGCTGTAAGTATACCTTCTAAACATACCACCACTAAAACATATTTTCATTAGGCAATATGCCTTCCTGGAGCCTTAACTCTGCACTTAAACTCGAGGGAGCAGAAAAAATTCTGTCATAATCCATCTTTGGCAATTTCTGTTGGCTAGTCTTCCCCTCTCAGTACACAGGAGTTTGGGACTACCATTTTGAATTATATAACCCTTCCCATGCTCTGAGGACTGTAATTCTTGATTCTGGATTGCATTTCAGGGAAAAGTGCTTAAAATATAGCTACTGCACTGCCTGTTTTCAAGTTTCATAAATTCTCTTTTGGCTCTAACCTAAATTGCCATTGAAGATCTATCCTTTAATATCCAGGAAGTCTACGAAATTGAGCATTTCAGATTGCTGAAAATGCAATGCTCAGAATAAAGGTGAACAAATACTTAAGCCTGAATACACTGAAAACATTTTTATGTTTTTCTTCCAGCTGGAGATTAATTAAATTAATGCAAAATTTTTGCAATAAAACCTGACACAGGGAACCAGGACAGATAATAGCATGTACAGAGTTGAAGTCATGCCTGTTTAAAGATTGCCTAAACTTCATGAGCCTTTTCATATTTACCCAGACCACTTTGAGGTTTTATGCTGAAATAATGTTTAACTTGGGGTTTTGACATGACACCAAGTGAAATTCTGTTTCAATTTTCAGTTCCATTCAAAGTCCAAAAAAAAAGTGGAAGGGGAAACTGTATCCTTATCTGCTGTAAACCAGCATCTCTGCACTACTTTCAATAAGGCTGTGTAAGCTTACAACTGAAGAGCTAATCCTGGTGAAGTAAAGCTGTGTGGTGAATTGAACCAAAGAAAATGTTCAAATGAGTAAGGCCAGCTGTACAGTACAGGCAGACTCTGCAGATGGGCGCTGGGCCAGGTTTCCCCATTAATTGCCTCCCCATGCTTCATTGAAGGAAGTTTGAAACCATTCCAAATCTCCTAAGCTCCCCAGCACCACCCCTCTGTTTTTACTCCAGCTGAGACTTCCAGACATTGCTCTCACTGGCAACAAAAATGGGAATACACACAAAGAAGTTTAGAAAACAGTATGTTGCGTGAGCTCCAGAAACAGGGCTTAGTCATCAGTAACTCTAGTTCCTGGAGCAGCACTGTTGTAGGGGCTGGTGATGAGGATCCAAGTAGAGGAAATGAGGTGGGAAGAAGGGCCTGGAAAAACAAGGCAGGGAAATCATATGGGGAAATTAGAGCTTGTCTGAACACGTTGCAAAGGAAGGGAGAAGAAGCAGCTCTGAAAGCATAAAGACTTATGGAAAAGTCTGAGTGGAAAAGCAAGAAAGTAAAGTCCAAAAGGAAGCATATGGGATAAAGTTTGTGAGTTAGGAGATGTCCACAAGACAGATCCTTGTCTGGAAAGGAACCTGAGCAGGACAGTGTGGTAAAGAATTGAAGAGTTCTTTTAGAACAAATCATCAGGAAAGGTTGAATGGATCAGGAGAATGTGGTGGGAGTCAGCAAAGAGACACTGGGGTTAGGGAGGTGAGAGCTGGAGTGGGAAGAAATTATATTGGATAAAACAGGATGAGTGTGAACACCTGGCTGAGGATCTGGGAGAGCAGAGAGGCTTGACACAAACATGGTGGTGGAGACATCAGCAAAAAAGGTTTCCCATCTGGAAGAAATGGCCTAAGATGTCAGTATACAGTAAAGAAGTCTCCCTTAAAACTAAAACATAGTTCCTCATTTTTGAGCATCAAAGTTTCCAGTGGCAGCACATAACTTTGAAACCCAGAGTTATTTTTATGCTGAAATAATCAAAAATAGCACATATTGAAATGGTTCTGCCCATCAGCTATCAGTGCTGTCTAGTATTAGTGTTCTGACAATTCACATATTCCAAAATAGCACTACTGAATCCTATTGGCAAACAGTCTCAATTCCCTCTCACAGCCGTTGGAGAGATGATAGCAACTTATTACTACTATTGATTAATCTCTGAATTGAAGTGGAGTTTGAAGAAGAAATGAGAACAGTTATGGAATTGATGAATGAATGAACGTGCACAAGCCAGAAGAGCTGTTTTGGAAAGATTAAATTTTTTTCTTTACTCCAAAGTAAAAAAAAAATAAAGAAAACACTTAGAGGCTTTGAAAAAAGTTCACAAAGCAAATTTCATAGTTTTGCTATCAGGAGGTCTTCTGCCTTATGTCTTTCAGAACAGAGGAGGCCTACAATGAATAAGACAAGGATGCAAGCAAAGGACAATTTCTGAAAAGATGCAGTATTATCCATGACATGGGCTGTCACCAAGTCCCTGTGCCATGCTGGGTTATCAACCCTGTCAGCCAGGGCATGAAGTCCATATTTCCCTTGTGCCTGGTTTAGAGGACTGAAGCAAAGACTATTTGCTGCTCTCTTCTCACCTCAACTGTACTCTCCATGAAAAGTATTTATCTTCAGTACTTGAGCCTTCTATCAAAATTTTCAGCTTGGAGGGGCTGATGCCTTTAGCCAGCACTCTCTCTGCTTCCTGTAGTTATGACACTAGTTCTGTTACAGAACTGTGCATACTAATCACATGATAAATATAGAGAGGATAGTTTACTAAATGCTTTTACCAAGTGTTATACAAAATCAACAGCTAGCAAACTAGGCTTCCTTTTTCCTTTCTTAGTCTCCAGAGCATACATGAAGCCTCAGACCTCTTAGCCTGGCCTGTGGGAGCTGGCAGAACATTCCCTGGGAAATTCCAGCTGACAGCTGTGAGAGAACAGCACAGGCTGGGCTCATTCCCTCCCGCTCGTCCTGGCCGAGTCCAAGCTGTCCTCCAAGCATGCAGCCTATAACTCTCTGTGAATGGGAAGTCCTCAACTGGTAAGACAGTTTTTATTCTCCCTACAATGCCAAAGGCAAGTCTTGAAACATGAATGAGTTTTTCATGTTCTCCAAGATATTCACTAGCACAGCAAACTGCAAACTTTGCTCCTTTGCCTTCTGTTCTAATTAAGTCAGACTTTGGGCCAAACATTGGAGCCAGTTGCAGTGATTCTATTTCACATCAAGGTACAATAGTGTAAGCACTACGACTCTGTATTTATAGTAGCCTAAATTCCCACTTCTTCTGTACCCTTCTGTGCAACTGCACTCTGCCTTGGTTACTTTTAATTGGACCTTTCCCTGGCAAGAGCAAATACAGCTTTTTGTCATCTATAGTCTTCAGCTTTTATAGCATTTAGGTTGTTCTGGTGAACTACCCTCCCAATCTCCTGTTATGAAGTTGGAATTTGGGAGAGACAGGGAGAAGAGGAGGAACACTGCATGACAGTGATTTTCCTTCTTTTAAGCAATTGTATTTAGCAGACTCCATGCTCTTTACACTAGAACAAAAAAACAGAGGTTAGATGAAGAGGTTTGAAAAGCATGTGGATGTCATGTACTGGATTTATTACCACTTCATAAATTCCCACAAAGGTTTGATTTCCTTTGTTTTTAATTGCCAGCAGTGAAACAGTTCACAGTACACAGGAAACACAGCCCTAGTTTTTTGTTAGAGACAGTTGGAGGGGAGGGGGAAGAGAGGGGAAAGGCTCATGAGAAACATGAATGAGTAAGCTTTGCTGACTCTTCTAACTACAGGGCCTGACAAAGTGCCTATAAATACATTTCCCATGATGTTAATAGCTGAGCAGGACTTTTGTTGTATGATAAGTGGGAATCTGATCTTGTCAAACTTAGACAAGTGGGAGTAAATTGTAATTAACATCTCTAATAGAAAAATTAAAGAATTGATCTGTATTTTACAACATAACTTTGACATATATATCATAAACACTGCATTTGCTTTACTGACTGTGTTTTCAAGTTACCTCTTTAGTGTTTTTTGATATTTTACTGCATAGAATCTCCTAGCCTAACTAATTCAAATCACAAATATCAATCACAAATACTATTTTTGGTTAAGTACAGCTGTCCGTTCATAGTATATCAAACAGACTTATTGATCATGTAAGGTTACATGATTGCAAATAATGATAAAAAAAGGGAAAATATATGTTTATCACAAGGTGTATCTGAAAGGAGTAAATTTTTCCTTTATTATCTTTCACCTTCCTCTAGGGATATTTATTTCCTGAAAAGCTGTTTCAGACAAAAATTGAAAAGAACTATTGTAGTAACATCTTGGAAAATGTTTTAGTGGGCATAAGCATAAATCAGTTTCCTTTCCACTAAAAACAAACAAAAAAAGCTAAACAAAGAGGTAAAAAACATGATAAAAGAAGTATTTCAACATGTTAAAATTTCAAGAGAGACAGAATTTCAATCTCATGGATTTTTGTCTTGCAAAAATAGGAGCTGTCTTCAGCCGCTGAGTTTTTTTAATTGCCTGGGATACAAAGTTTAGACACTGGATCTTCTGGCATCCCTAGTTATAGCTTATCAATTTCCTTCAGAAAAGGCCATAAAGTTTTGTTCACTTCCGGTGTTCATTGTGATTTACTGTGCCAACTCTATTGCACTAAGTATTTCACAGGTTTGCTCTTTTTGGTTGTACTTAACTAAATCAACTGTGATTATTTTGAGCTCAAGAAATTAATGTACTATTTTTTAGGAAGATGTTACCTGTAGTGCCTCCCAATCATACCAATATCTTCTGAAAATTACTCAGTGAAATCATGGTGCATTTCCTATTGTAACTGTTGATAATTTTTAAACTGAGTTTTTGCTCCATATTTGCTTAAGATCTGAGACATGTTTCTTCGCTGTTTTAAAGGAACAAAATTACAGACGTACTAATGTAATCTGACGTTCATAGTTTGAAACCAGGTGATCTGCAAAACAGGATGAGATTTCAATGCAGGTCTATAATATACCCCTCATACTTGCACTCTGGAGTTCCCATGGTATCTTGCCTGTGAAAGAGCCACAAAAAAAGCATTATGCATTTGTTCAGTGACATTTTCCATGTGTTTCAGTGGATAGTTTTCCATTCACTCCCCCATTCCCTTCATTATATGTTATCTGCCATGGTACCTGCATGATATGCATAACTACCTGCATTCCTATGCACAACTGCAATCAAATATTGCCTGCTGAGATACATTTTATAAATTGTTTGCTTCATACATCAAAGCTACAGTGCAGCACCACTTCCTCCAAGCCTTCGAAGCTCACTCTTATGAACCTAATGAGTAAAGTTTCTTCCTAGCTGTCTTCATCCATTTCCTCAAGGCGGTTGCCTCTGCAGGCAATCTTTTTACATGCCTAAATATATATTTGTACACACACATTCTTTCACCTAAAGGTCTCAGCCCTTCATTTTTTTTTCCATATGAAACAATTTTTGGGGTGACAGCAAATTGCAAAGTGCAAGCCTCAGGAGGCAATCACCATCCAAGCTACTGCTCATTACCTCTGTCTTTGAGGTAATACCTTACTGCAAACTACAGCAACTTCTTCCAAATGCTCATGGCCTCCATCATGCCTTCTCTTGTTCATAAAAATAGCTCTCCATATGAGATATTTGACCAGTAAAGGAACAATCACCTGAGTCTTTTTACACTAGCCAGAGAAAAGGATGTATAGAGAGTCACAAATCTGTCACTCAAGCCTTTAGGAGCAGTAATGAGAGTGTTGCCCGGCCAAATGTTCAGAGGTAAGGAAAAGTCAGGTACAGCCAGTGCATTAATTAGAACTTTACTGCCCTTAAGCTCAGCATCCTCATCCCGGGATAGCTTCTGGTGCTGCCTTCTGCTGGATCTGACAGCCAGCACACTGGCAACATGGTGTGAGAGGGGGAGCATGAGGTACAGCTCAGGAAGGAAAATTGTGTTCTTCTTGGAGTGCAGGTAAATATATTCAGCTTACATTCAAATAGTGATTCTGGAGTCTTCAATTACATGCATAGAAGCAGCATGATAGTCTGCAAACACACATGATAGAAATTTTGGGAGTATGTTGAAATGAGAGAAGAAGCAGATTAAAAGATTGGTATACTGATTTTGGCTAGGATAGAGTCTGTCATAGTTTTCATGGTGCTATGTTTTGGATTTGTGCTGTAAACAGTGCTGAAGGATTTTTTTTTAGCTATTTCTGGGCAGTGCTTGTGCAGTGTCAAGGTCTTATCTGCTCTTACCCCACCAGTGAGGAGGCTGGGGGTGCACAAGAAGCTGGGAGGGGAAACAGACTGGACAGCTGACCCCTGTCACGACCTACCTCTGAGTCAGGACAACTGGGTTCTTCACTAAAGGATCTCTTGGAGGAGATTACAGCAAAAAAATGTTCAATAACTGCTTATAGCAACAACAACAGCTTTTATTTTTAACAGCTCTGGAATCGTAACTAGAAAAACCGTAAGTGGAAAAAACATAACTGGAAAAAGTGGTCTATAGGCATTCTGGGATCTAAGATTACCCTAAAAGAGGAGATATAGAAGGAGAAAGACAGAAAAGGAGATAGAGAAATAAGAAACAAGATAGAGAGATATCACCAGCTGTGGCTCCAGTGGGGCAAGAATGGTTGCAATCAGTCACAGCACACAGTCCCTGTCCATCAGGGGTGAGGGCCACCCCCCTCCCCACCCCCCCAGCAAAAATTAAAGTTTTTACACTCTTGGTCTCTTCCAAAAGATGGCCCAGTATTTCCCCCAGTAGGAGTATCAGTGGACATATGTCATCTTTCCTTGGAAAGGTCTGGAATGGTTGAGAGAGGGGATCAGTGTATAGGCTGAAAGCCTGTGGGTTACGGTTGTGCAGTGATGACTTTCTGCACAGGAAGGAGACCGGCACAGTAACAATGCTACCCTGACTACCTGCCCAAAATATGGGAAGCATGGACTCTAAGTGATTAGCACCAACTCACTCCCTTCAAAGCTCTTCCTAATACGTCACATAACATGTCACATTGTTAAAATAGGCATAGACACAGCTTCTAGCTACTTCTTATGCTGAAGTCATGCATTTTGAGTCCAGAAGACTAGATCTCTGTTTTTCTCAAAACACAGCAAAAAAACACACTGTGTCATTCAGTCCTCGGACTGCAATTAGAAACCCAGTCTCCAGACCCAGTCATACATGATTGGGGATGTGCCCAAGTGACATGTCAGAGGCCTGGGTAGGTTGTTGCACTGACTGTGGGAGTCCCACTGCCAGCTGTCAGACATGGGATTAATAGTTGGGCATTCCCGAAGCTCAGAATAGCAATCAGTCATCATCCAGAGACTAGCAGAGCTTAAAAGGGCATGAAACCCTGAGACTGGATCCAGTCAAAACAAGCAATGTTTTTTCAGAGTGGTGAGTCAGAAAGTTGTAGAAGATATCTAGCAAAGCTATCTGAAGATGCTCTATCTTTCTCATTTTCTCACTTCTCCCTATTTCTTTGGAGCCACAAAATGGAGAAGCTAGAAAGAGAAATCTTTCAAAAACATCCTTAAACCACATGTTCAGAAAAAATGCAACATTTACATTAAATACATAATGCAGGAAACTGCTCTGCAAGACAAGATATTCCTCACTTGATTATGATTGGAATGCAATAAATAGAAAGAACTAATAAAACAAATGACAACTGAAAACACATGCATTTAGGTCTTTGGCTCCAGAATAAATTAAGTGCAAATGTAGATTTTCCATATATCTGCCAGAATTTAGGTAACTTGTTATTTTAGCCTATTTAACAGGTTGCTTGTATGAAAAGTTTTTTTCTAACAATGAAATACTTGCTGTGAAAGAGCTTTAAACATTTTGTTACTGACACAGTTAGAATGAAAGTGGGATTTTTTCGGCTTTTCTGTGCCTGTACAGCTACAGTAAATGCCAACTGAGATAACAAATAGTTGCTGATGGCAAACACAGACCCTAAGGTCTATTACATCATTAGGTCTATTTAGATCTCTAAGACTTTAAGTGCTCATAAAGTCTGGTCTTCGTGGCTGATGTGATAGATGTATTTATTTAATTAAACTAAATTCTTTCAAAAGCCCCCAAATATTACCATTTAATGGTCCATGATCAAGAATAAGTAGCTGGATTCTATTCTTGGATAATACAAAGTGACTGCCAACATTTAAAGAAATGTTCTGGATTCAACCTTCAAGCAAATTTGATAACAACCTTGAACTCCAAAAGCTAAAGTTCAGATCATTCTGCTGTAACAAAGCTCCCTTGAGATTTGGTCAGATGCCTTTACATTACATATTTTCAAATGTACTTAGCCACTGAAATCAGTTGAATCCATTTCAATGAAAGCTGGGTGCTTTGTCAGTGTAGAATCTGGTCTCCTTGTTTCGCAGTTTCCGATTTGTAAAGAGGAAATTTCCAAACATCACCGGCTGTAATTTTCAACAATAAGTTTTCATGGGGCAAAAAAAATTCAGAAGTCTGCAGAACACAGGCAGACATAGGTATTCAGTAGTTTATATTCTGCAGTTATTCCAAATTTTCATAATTTTATTTGCAGAACAGCTCTAGATTATCACAAGACCCTAAAGAACCAGAAAACATTGATATTTTCAGCTTACTGTCATTCCACAGGACATGTCACCTTCCATCAAAACTGCCATTTATCTCCTCTACATACAATTCCTTTTTTACCGTTTAATTCTACCTCCATTATGAAAACACCAATTACCATAAATGGCTTCAGACTGCACAGCCAAGTGTAGCCCTGTAACTCTCTGCTTCTTCATAAATTTTGACTATTCTATTATTAGGATTAGGATGGTATTCAGAAATCTCAGTCATGTTATATGAAGCCTCATAGCAGTAGTCAATCCCTGCTCTGAAAACCTTAGGCCCTCAATAGGTACAAGAGACAAAAAAAATACTGTTTTCCAAACATTAGAGATTGCCAGGCTCCCAGTAACACAACTTGATGCTTCTGCTCTGAGCAATTATCAGACACTGGAAGGCAGAAAGTGCATGGTAGTTGCTCAGAGCAGCTCTTTCCTCTTCAGGCAGTAAGTGGCAGCATTGCAGTAGCCTTTGCTTCCCTATCTTCTTTGTTGTTGCCTTCCAAGGTGGTCCTGCTTTTCTGCTCAAGCTCACAAAACTCCTTCTGCCATTTCTATATCCCTAAAATATTATACTGGAAAGCAATATATTATATTTAATATAAATAATTTTGTGTAAAGTTAAATTAAAAAGAAAATTTGCAGATGTGGGATCTTGAGAATGGAGACTGTGCATATGAAAAGCAACCCCTCCATTTCTATGCTCTTGGTCAGGAAGTATTTTTTATCCTTATCAAAATTTCTAAAAACTGAAAAAATTAAAACAAAGGGAAGCTGGAATATTTTATTTGTGTTTCTGAAGCAGAGGATGTAAATGAGATTCTATCTACAGACAGACATCATAGTGTATATCCTTATTCTTGAATATTTTACAGCCACTAAAAAATAAGCTTGCAAAATCAGCATCGGATCATTTCATGTTAATTGACTTGCCAGTGATACTGGATTGGATTTACCCTGTTCTAAAAGGGCTTTTTGGAATAACAGCTGTGATTTTTTCCTGGCTCATTATCATCATCAGCCATAAGGAAACAGCAATCAGAAGGGAGGAGACAGATCTGCTGATGAAGCACAAGCCTGCCTCATATCTAACTCCCTCTTGAGCTGTGTTGGCTCTGCAGTGCTAAAAGGAACAACATACATCAGGAATTCAGTTCTGTCACTTGCATAAACATATAGTCCTAAATATGAACTACACCCTTTTCCGTGTCTGCTGAAGTGAGTGGCAATTTGCAGTTGTGGGGTAGGACTAAAGAGTGGATCTTTTCCTAAGAATCCATTTCAGGAAGAAACGGATTCTCAGGATAATTGATTTTTCTGGTTATACCTGTCTGTGGTGATTAGCTTGTATAATCATTAGTTCTTGGGCTGTTTTCACACTTTCTGGCTGTGATGCTGGATGTTCCTGTCAAAGGTTGTCATTTTCTCTGGTGTGGCATTTATGTTACTGGCCTTTGCAGAGGAATGAAAACTGTATGCTCTGTCTCTTGTGGAAAATTGTCTTTATAAAGATCCAGTTTTCCCATAAGAACGTGGCAAATTTTGTAAGGCAGCTTTTCATTAAAAACCTTGCTTATTAGCTGTCAAGGTTAAGAGGTGAATGAGAAAACTCCTTTATTTTTCAGGGCAAAATGGAGCATTTCCAGTGAAGAATCCTGGAAACATTTGCAAGAAAAGGAAAAGGAAAAGGAAAAGGAAAAGGAAAAGGAAAATGACTTCATAATATTTGCACCATGCCTATGTCCAAAAATCACAATTTTATGACATTTCTGAGTCCCCATTTTGAGTAATGTTATATTAACTGAGGCCTGATTTGGTGCCTGGGCATTTTTGACCATGTTTAGGAGAATCAGTCATAATAATATTTTAGTGGAAATTTTAAAAGGATTAATTAAAGCATAATACACTGCATATAGTCTGGCAACTATTTAAAATTCTCTTTCGGTGATATTTATGTTTTCCTGCAACACCAAGTACGAACACTTTTATTCAGCATGTTTTTAATATACTTTGGAATACTGAGAATAGAATTGCTTTATAAATTTAAACCATTACTATTAATTATTGCTACAGAATTTTTCCTTAATTGTCTTTCTGATCTTTAAAGAACATTAATGACAAAGTTTACACATTCTGAGTATGAGCTGGTTTTAATGAATGTCTTTCCCTGAGACTATATGACTTCTAAGATGAAAGCTCTCAAATGTTAATGCACTTGAGGTTTATAATGTCTAATGTTAATGTCACAGGACATAGGTCAGCAAAGTGAACTGGGAGTGATTGCTCATGGCAAACAATCTGCATGTTATTTTGCAGCAACAACACAGGGTAAACTAAGTCCCAGGAGTTATGTCTACTGAGTTATGACGTGATTGCAGGACTTCATCTAGCATTAATGAGGCATCATTTCAACAAATGGGAAATTCTTGAAATAGGATATCACAGAACTAATTTCTGAAGAGCTCAAGGGAATAAATGTTGAGAGAAGGCTAACTGGATCTGGCCTTTAATGATGCACAGGGAAAAAGAGGAGAGAACTTCTCACATTTCATATTCCACTGTTAGGCTACAGAAACTGCCCTGTGTCCCCCTGAGAAATAAAGGACATTTTTCAGAATTTCTTTTTTCCCCTTTGTTTCCTTCTCCTCTCTTCTGTGTTATTCTGGAGGTCAAAATTTGAGATTACATGTTCACACACAGAACATCTTTAAGTGAAAGAAATCTTTAAGCTTGCTGTTTACATTCACAGCTATAAAGCACAAAAATCTTTTAATGTTACTGCACCTACTGCACTCTAAACTACATTTTGCCCACTGGTATCCAGCTACAAATGATAGGTTTCAAGCTGAGTTGCTATGTCAGCTAGATAGCGATTCACATGTACTTTTATTTTATGGTCTGGTTTATATTCTTCTTAGTTTTGTACTATTCTGTGATAGGGACAAAAACTGTACATGCAGTGGAGGAGGACTAGAAAAAAGAAATAGCTCTTTTAAATTTTATCTTTGAAAATGAATTTAATTTTGACTACATTATTTGTAACTAAGTCTGTAAATGTTTTGAGACCACTAGTTTCAAACGTTAAATTACTTTTTATTGCTACAAATTACAGCTTCAGAATATATAAAGGAAGCTGCCCTTATAATGGTAATGGTGGAATGTGCAAAACTTATATTATCCAATTAAATACCTGTTCCACCTGCTAGCTTTTAAGAAAGTAAACACACAACTAGTTCTCCTAGAAGAGATGCATCTATTTGTCCCCATGCTCTCAGACTCAAAGAAGCAAGGGTTATGTCTATTTTCTACCCAGCATCCTATAGTCTTCCTGCGGGATAACTAAATCCTTACGCTACAAAGTGACAAAGTCACTTGTACTCAAATCTGTTCATACAGGATTCCCTGGAGGAGAGTCAATGCGAGCGAATGGGGTTAATACCAGCAGAGAATTTGAACTATTTGTTGGTAAGCGGGAAAACAGCATAAACTACCATTGTCATAAATCTCTTTTGTAAGGTTTATAAGAAATTAGAGATATGTAAATAAGATACAGGAAATTATTTTTCTTTCCGGGGAATTAGACTGTTTTATTACAGCATGCTTTGGTTATTTAATAACATCTGGAGAGGCTATTTCAATTGCTTTCAAGACAAAAATTAGATAAAAATCTTGGAACATACCATTTCATATAAGTGGAAATAATGCTGTGTATGAAGGAGGAAAATAAATAACAACTCATGTATTCATGTTATTAGGCAGTTCTCAACACACATTTTTATAGAAATTATGAAATTCTTTTTTATTTCTTACCTTATGTCAGTCATTCCTGACAAGTAATTTCTATATTGTTGTGTGCTGCTATAGAAGAGGAACATTTAAAACAGTGCAGGTATTTTTGGGAACCACCAAAAGCTCTATCATCTAGCAGTAGATATGTTAAGTTAAAAACCTTCGAGGTACAATAGACCTCCAGATCTTTCTCCTGGGCACATAGAGGAGCCTTGGACAAACATTCTTCTTGATTCTGGTCAGGGAAGATGCGAAGGGTATTAAAAGCAACATGCTAACATCATTAGTCTTTAAATATAGATAGATATCACCCAAGTCTCTCCCTAAGGGCTGAAGAGATTGTTGATGGAGAGAAAGAAGTATATAAAGGCACATTCCTGACTTATGGATATTTGTGCCAGGATGACTTGAATTACACCCAAGACGAAAGGCACCTCGATGACTAATATGAACATTTACCTTGTAGACATCCTCATTATGGACAGTGAATCCAACCCACAGTTTTATTTTCTCAGAAGCAAAGTGGAACTGAGAGAAGGGATTCTAGGGTTTATTGATCAGCTTAGATCCATCTTCAGAGAGCCAGACAGCCTGGCATCTGCAGCCAGGCACTTGGCCATAAGCAGCAGGCATTTGCCCTTATAGGCTATGTATGCAACCAGCTGTCAAGCAATAAGCCTAATCAATCTTTTTGCTTGATAGGGCACAGTGAGAAAAAGTCTAAAGAAGACTAAAAGTTGAAATGAGATGAGAAATCATTTCTTCTCAGCTTTCGTAATACTCATATAGAAGGGTAGATGGGAGATCCTAAAAACAAGGCCAGAAGCGTTGCCCTATATTGGAGAAAATGAAACCCTTTTTATTGGAGAAGCCTGTTAGCTGGCATGTGAGCTCAGAGGAACCCAGGAAGACTGACAAGCCTGCCTCTAAGTTTGGCTTTTGTCTTGTAATCAGTAGGACGATTCCAGGACACTTGCGTTCGCTCAGACCAGCAACAACAGTGAAAATGAGGTTGTCATCATTCAAGTCACGTATGGGTTTTACTATTGAGCCTTTTATATTCTATCTATAATAAAATAATTCAGTGTAACTGTTGGTCTTAAGGACCTGGGCACAAGTGAGTTATTTTAATTATTCTTATGGGACCTACTGCCAGTGAACTACTACATTTCTCCTCTGAATTTCCTTGTCTTGAAACTGAGCAACCATACTAATATCTGTTTACTCCTTAGTATTTATTATAAACTATGAATATTAAACCTATACATTTGAGATATATTCAGTAAATGGTAGATAAAGTAGCTTGCAGATGACTCTTCATGGAAAGAAAGGGAGAGAGAAAGAAAGAAAGAAAGGGAGAGAGAAAGAAAGAACGGGAGAAAGAAAGAAAGAAAGAAAGGGAGAGAGAAAGAAAGAACGGGAGAAAGAAAGAAAGAAAGAAAGGGAGAGAGAAAGAAAGAACGGGAGAAAGAAAGAAAGAAAGAAAGGGAGAGAGAAAGAAAGAACGGGAGAAAGAAAGAAAGAAAGAAAGGGAGAGAGAAAGAAAGAACGGGAGAAAGAAAGAAAGAAAGAAAGGGAGAGAGAAAGAAAGAACGGGAGAAAGAAAGAAAGAAAGAAAGGGAGAGAGAAAGAAAGAACGGGAGAAAGAAAGAAAGAAAGAAAGGGAGAGAGAAAGAAAGAAAGAAAGAAAGAAAAAGAAAGAAAGAAAGAAAAAGACAAGAAGAAAAGAAAAGGAAAGAAAAAGAAAGGAAAAGAAAGAAAGGGAAGGAAAGAAAAGGGAAAGGAAAGGGAAAGGGAAAGGGAAAGGGAAAGGGAAAGGGAAAGGGAAACAGAAACTGAGGATTTTACAGGTCTCATCTACATGCCAGATGAGCAGCAGTTAGAAGTAGTACCTGAGCTGAATGGGTCTGGAATGACTATATCCTTTAGCCAGCTGTGACTAAATACACGTATCCAGCAGAGTGAATTACAGTCATTTAATTTACATAGGAACAACAACAATTTTCTCTATGTTGATGTTGTAATTTCCTCTGCATCAGGTCACTCTTACTTATCTGATTATTTAGCTGATCGGCAACTTAAACCATCTGCACTCAATTAACAATGTCATTCCTTCTGAAAGTTGAGCTTGTGTTATTTGTAGGGATACTCATAAGCTTCTTGTTAGTTTGAAGAAATGCTGTGCTGACTTAACTAGCTATTCATGGGAAAGTAAGGCTTGGCACTCACTGTAGGTTCTATGGCTGCTATCACATATCCTGCATTGCTACTATGAAAAGCATTTTGAAGCAGACATTATTAAAAACCCCTTGGCTGCTAACCCTTCACTGGGACACTGTAAAACAAAATGGCACAAAACACGTATAAGTTATATGCTCACAATGGACAACCTTGGCAAGGGTCATTTCATTTAATTTCGGATACCTGCAAGGTACAGGTTTACATCCAAGATCATCACCCTTGGTTCCTTCTGCCATCGATGAAGGGAATGAGTCATGTCTATGACAGGATTCACCACAGCATAGACATTCACAGGGTGAATCCCATCAAACTGTAAAAGTGTTGATTCTCTTAATTTATGGTGATGAAATGAGCCTGACTAGTCTGAGCACAGATGTTCACATTATAGTTTTCTAAAGTGCAGTAGAAGGAATCCAGGCAGGTTTTGCTGCTCTTTGAGAATCTGAAAGGTCTGTCACCTGACATTTTGTTTTGCCATGATTCTAGTGTTTTAAATTCGGATTACAGCATGGATTTTCAGAAAGTCAGCATACTCTTGGAAAATATGCAAAAAGATGAAATATCTTAAATGGGCAACAGGAAGGGAAAGGAGCAGTGAAAGAGGGAGACAGAACAAATTGTAATATAGAGATTAGGTTATATATTGCTCTTCTGGCTGACGAATGGCATCCTGGCACTTTTGCCACACTGCCTACCCTGTGTCCATCATCCTCAGCGTTATCAAAGCACAGCAGAACACTCCCTCCTGTCTGCCTCTTGACTACTGGCAGTGAGTGCTCTGAGTGACAGGTGCAAAGCTGCACGTCGCAAAATGTAAAGGAATTTGTGTCCCTATTTTTGCTCAGTTACTCTTTAGAGACTCCAATTTGCCTGTGGCTATATGTCTGGGGCTGATATATATGTCTCACAAACTAGTTATTTTTCTATTTCTTCCTCTGTCTCATTGATTTTTCAAAATTCATTCTAAGTAAAAAATTTCAACATTTCCTTTCCAACAGTAGTTACTATATATACCAGAAACACTCAGGAGTGAAATTTCAATGTTCATTTCTAGTTAGGTACAGTAAAAATTTCACATGCTAAAATTCATGTCAATATAATGATTCTTTTTCAATTAATCCTTTTTTTTCTCTTTAAAATCCATTTTTCTTCCATTTTCTTATTCCAATTATCAAACACTGATGATATTATTTCCCTTCCTTTTACAGATATTCTGGTCTTTTTCATTTCATTCTGACACTTGGCATTTTCCAGGGAAATATGTCAGTGTATAAGAACTCTGTTCCAGAGCATTTCCTTAGAGAAGTTTAACAAAGCTCCTCTTCCCATAGGCAGTGATGCACACACTGCTCTGAGGAATGAATCTTGCTCCTGAAACAAATTGGCCCAAGAGGTGTCTCAGTAGTGTTCTAGCAATGTCTAGTTTGCTAACTGCTAATTGTTATTCTGTTCCTCAGAGTCTATCCTATTCATTAAGGCAAAGCTTTCTAGGTGCCTTTCTGAGCAGTGATGAGCCAGCATCCAGCCTAAAGTAATCTACATGATTTTATCATGCAACTGTGCCCAGTGCAGGGCCTTCTCTCTGTGGACCTTTCTTTCTGTTACAACTGAAATCTTGAACCCTCTTTTTTTTCCTGTGTATGAATTCTGTTTAGGTATGGGAGCTTTCCAAAACACCACTTATATGTAACAGTATCAAGACTACTTCATATTCTCTGTGTATATCACATTAAGTGAATTGAAGTTAAACATTCAAATAGATTAAAGCTTGACATGTATTCCTGTGCTGGCATAATAATCACATAGTCTAAATCAAATATTTCTGTCACAAAACAAGATACAATGACTGAGTAAATTCAGAGATGTACTTTACATAATTACCTTAATAAAGACTGTGTCAGTGCCATGTTTGTAAGGATGCTACATCAGTTATAACCAGCCAGATTTAAATATATGCATTGCAAGAGAAATGTACCATTCAACAGGCCAATAATTCACCAGTTAAGTTATTCTGCATTTCTTAGTGATTTTTTATGCTGAAAAACTCAAGTCATGCTGAGACACATGAGCCGACAATTATCTTATAACAGCCTGTACAGGAGCACCTTCCAGTAGTTCAGAGCTCACTCCTCAAGGAATGCACATGGCTAAAGGACTTCAATGCAGTAACTTCCAGGCAGGGTGATTAGTTATTTCCCTGTTCTTCCAGAAGAATGTAAGGAGAAAAAGTGGGAGAACAGCTGTTGGTTCCTGTACTTGACAAATAATTGAAAGCTTCCCTTTGCCTACATTATCACTCTACTCACGCTATGACTATTGCAGTCTAAGGATCTCCTGACTTTAAACAGGGATCTTAAAGGAAAGACAGCCCAGATAAGCAAATAAGTGAGACCTTTCTTTGGAAGGCATATAATTTTCTATTAAAAATCAGAGTATAATATTTGCTGGTGCTGAGTCTCCCTGGAGAACATATTTCTGCCCCACATACCCATTTTGTCATTTTGAAAGTCTAAGCACAATGTCAAATTTATAAACATGTTTTATTTTTTAATGCCTGTTTGAAGGAGTAAAAGAGGAGAGTTTCAAAACTGTTAAATAGCTTTCAAATAACTAAGGGGGAAATGTAAGAACTAGCTGTGATAATTGCAGTGTCTTCAAACACAGTTCACGTCCATTTACCAAACGTGCACATGCCTGTGTAGATTTTGGTTACCAGTGGACTATGAGGTTTCATGCTCAGTTATGCCAAGATATGAAGGAAGGTCTTAGCAGTGGCATGTGACCACCATACACACAGGGCCCAGACTCCCACTGCAACACGTTGGTATCTATGGCACATCCCTGCAGGCTCTCTCCTCGCCCTTGCAGGCAGAGCTTTGGTCACCATGCAGTAACACTCCTGCTCACATTTTTGTATTGTGTTACAATCACCATGCTGCTCATCTGTGTTCACGTAGTGCTTCTACATATTATTTTACACTGGCACAGGGAAGGTTTGATTCACAAGTATCAGCCTTCAGCAAATCTTCATTTGAAGAACTGAAGTTTGAGCACCAGGCTTTGAGCCTTTATGTCTCATCTTACATGGGGTCAAAATCTCTTAAATGGGGTCTTAAATAGGGCCTTAAATGGGATAAAAAATCTCAATTTCTGGACCTGTTTTACATCCAGTGTGAAAGCACATCTGGATACAATATTGCCCAAACAAAGTTTCTAGACCCACTGCCTCCACTTGTTCTCAAGCTGTTAGCCTATGAAAAAGTTTTGTGACTAAATATAAACTGTAATTGATTTCTTCACAAAACTAATTCATGTCCAGGGAAACTTTTGCATTTGTTTATTTCTCTTACACTGCCTTTTTTAATTTAACAATCACCACATGTCCTAAACTAGAATTTCATTAAAATTCCTTTGAAATGTGACTACAAATATGTAAGCAAATTGAATATAGATAAAATTGAGGAGTTTAGTTTGTGACTTTTTTGGATGTTACAGCTAGAACATTTTAAATACCTCACCCATATTTCAGATACAAATACTGAGATTCTTTTTTTTCCTCTTAGTATTTTGGACTTGAATTGAAAAATTTAGAGTCTGCTCTTCAGAAAGTGGAGGTTCTTTGCTTTAAAAAATGAATATTATTACAGTTCGGAAGCTTTTGAAGACATTCCTTTTATTGTTTATATATTTTATCCCACTTATCAATGAGGCAAATTAAATCTAATTTTGTATCTTACCCTATTTACTATAAATACATTTGCTTGCTGAGAAACATCCTGTGAGAACAAAGAAAATTCTCTGCTTGAGAACTCAAAGGATTAGGCTAATTGCAAAGTTTCCTTCCCTGAAAGAAAGTTTAGCCCAGGAGCACATAGCAGTTTGCCCCAGGCTTAACTAACTAGTAGAATTGAATGTCCTGCCAGACATCTTATATGGGAGTTAAAGTTGTTTTGCCAGAAGTTTCAGACATCTACATCTACTAGCTCAAAGGATACACTAAGATTCTTGCAAGGAGGTCAGTGTTACATAGGTGAAACATATACTGGATATAATGGGAGAGAAAGATTTTGTATAACTATGTTGGTGATCTGCAAAGTTACCAAACATGTTGTGTTATGGGGTGGAGAATGCCCCTGAGAAAACTCAGTAGTTTCCATACATTTCTCTAGGTTCGTTACTCATCCTCCCACATTTCTCTTTCCTTCCTCATTTCCGTCACAGCGGTACTTTAAATAATCAGGGCCTAATTTCTCTATCCCTTGCCCCAGTTTCACTGCAGTCTAATGGAGTTGGATTTTGTTTTATTTCTTTACTTTAGGTAATGATAATATTATACACAGGGACATGAAGACAGGACCCGTGAGAGTGACATAGAGTTTGGGAAAGATGTTCTGAGAGCAAAAGGAGGACGAAGACTATTCACACATGTCAAATGGCTAGACTGTGGAGAAACATTTTGTCCAGTTCCATGTCTGAAGACCAAAGCCTCGGTATACAGAAGTTTTTTCCAGTGCACTGGCTGCAGATGAAATACCATCTAGAAAAGAGTGCTTACTGGTTTGAAAGAATTTTGTTCCAGATATGACATCTGTTGCAGGTAGAAATAATGTGAATTACAGTAATTTCAATACAAAAACCCCAAAAGTTTGTATCTATGGTGTACTGGATCATATTTAAGACATTTTCTTTCTATTTTGAGTGAGTAATGTCCTAAATTAAGAAAGAGAATGGATTAGTGTTTGGAACATGTTTAGGTCTATGGTTATCAATTCTTAGTCTACACTTCTGACTGCACACATGTAAGCAAAACTAGTGCAATTTATGTATATGAAGGTTGGCACAAATAACCTGTATATGTAGAGGTTTCTTCTCCTTGAAAAGAATCTGTACCTGAAGAAGGAACCCTTATTTCTCCTTATATTCCTGCAGTGCTAGTTACCTGTGACTTTTAAAGGTACACACTGCAAAGATTTTTGAGTCAGCATTCAGGCCTTATTCTATCTGTGAGAAGAGCTCATGGCTACTTGGATCTCTTCACGTGAAAGATCTATCCAGTCAGGAGACCCGGAGGCCCCATCCAGATGCAGCTTTGGATAAATCATAATGTGTAGATTAAACCAGCAGATTTCCTGCCGGTCACCAAAAGATGGGAGCAGAGAGCTCCTCCCTCTGCAAAGCACTAAGACACAGTGTTTACACAACATCCTTAATCATTTTTTTCAAATGTGTCACACAGAAGTTTTACAGTGCTGCTCATCCCAAAGCTTCTTCCTTTCACGGTAAGAAAAGGGGCTACTCTTGAGTCTAATCCAAGTTATTGTTCCAACTAAAGACAGATTGTGTTGCTGCATTTAGCCGAGCCCTGTTTATAAAACAGTTTTTAAATATTTTTTGTATTGTAACAGTAGATACAGTCCCATGTCTTCAAGCCTTCAAAAAGACCAATAGAATATATTTAACTACAAGAAGAGCTTAGATAATTTTTGTTACATATGAGGTACCTTGACATTGCATAATATGTCCAGTATGTACGATATATAAATATGTACGATATATGTACGATATATAAAATGCATACTCAATCAAGATGAAAAGGGCATTGAATGAAATGCACATTGTAAAATGTTGCTAAATTATGACAAACAACTTGATTTTGAGTAGCATATGAAGTATATCACAGAACTTATTCCTAAACTAAATCAACAGGACCTTTAAAAAGTTTTCTATTTGACCCTCACTTTCTCAGGTTATTCAAAGAGGATACACACAAATGAAGTGTCACTGATTCAATGCACAAAGCATTAAAAGCCAAAAATAATATTAGAGGGAAAATGTACTTCACACACATTTTATACTGTCAAGCTACTCAGTTTTCTTTTATATCCTAGGGATTTTAGCATAAATTATTGTTTTAAAATTAACAGCTGTTAGCATTCAAACTGTTCAGTTCACTCTAATGAACTTCATTTGAGATTGAATTATATGAAATCATTCCCCAGTTGGCAAGCTATCCATTAGCAGTGACTTCTGCAGATTCTTTACAAAGGCAGGATACAGTAAATATACTCTTCACTATATCTACAAATCACATGCTAGAGTCAAGTAACCTTAGGATTGAAGAGAAACCATGGAATTATGGGAGTTGCACAATATAAAGAAAAATACTCCTTCTAATTCAGGCCTGAAACTGTTGTTTAGCATTGACAGACCAGCACACTCAAGCAAGGATAGACAATACTCTAAGTCTGCAAAAGTTTGTCCCACCATTAAGCCTCAGCTAGAAATAAATTGAAAGAAGATGGTTCCTAGGCATTAGGTTTGAAAACAATCATTTATTAAGTTATTTATTTTTAATTACATATGAAGTGTCACTTTGGCAAGTAAAAAGCAGTAATAATAATTTCAAAACTACGTAACTTTAGTGAAAGGTAATAATGATGCACATCACAGCTCCTATAAAGCTGCTCCACTTTAGCACTTCTATCATGTATCTGCTCTTTAGATTCCTTTACAGATTAACTTCTATTCAGACAGAGGCTGCTACTCATAAATCCCTGTTCATTTTATAAGGGTATGACAGAATGATTAAAAATACTCTACAGGCTGAAGGGAAGGATATTCACAACAGTCAGTTTTATACATGCAATGAGGCTGACTGAGTTGAAAAGCCATTCTGCCTTGAGCTGTGTGTGAAACCAGTTCCTTTGGGGGGGACTGAGACCAAGACTGCTTCCTGTGCTCTCTGGCTGGAACAGCACAAGCTGGGGACAACCAGCTGGAAAGCAGAGAAAGTCCTGGGGGTCCTGGTGATATGAAGTTGACCATGAGCTAGTAAATGGACATCACAGGAAAGGCAAATAAGCCTCCTGAGCTATACTAGGTAGAGTGCTGCCAGCAGGATGAGGAAAGTGATCCTTCTCCTCTTTTCAGCACTGGTGGGACCCATCTGGACTGTTGGGTACAGCTCTGACCCACTCAGAACCAGAGAGACATTGACATACTGGAGCAAATTCAGCCAAGGGCCATGAAGAGGATAAACATATGACATTTGAGGAAAGGCTGAGAAAGCTGGGACTGTTCAACCTAAAGAAAAGAAGGCTCAATACAACCTTATAAATGTATGCAAAGGCCTTCTTACTTCTGTCTGAATTTTTTTTTTGTTGTTTCTTGGAATGTAGGTTATATCACTGCTATAAATTTCAAATCAATAAATCACCTCTATGAGATCCTAATAACATTACTTAGTGGCAGTAGTTTTGAAGGAACTAAGGGTTCACATCACCCTCATGGTTTTTGTCAAAGGATGTATTTTAATCTGTTCACATACCAGCCCTACATTTCTGATGAAACAAGGTATTACGGTTCTAAGTACACATTCTCAGAAAGGCCAGCAAGACAGAGCCAGATCTCTGTTCAGGGCTTTGTACTATGTTGCCCATATACAGAACTTGCTAATTCCATTCTGTGCATCTAATTTCTACACTTTACGAGTTTTTACTTTTCAGAAATTACCTTGCTATCAAGAAATAAAGTAAGCATAAGGTGTGAAAATAACCTGTACTACCAACTGAAATAAAAAAAGCCTTGAGCCATAAAACAGTTCATAGAGAACACATTTCAGGAAGCGTCTTGGCATACAGTTTTGGAACAGTTTGAGTGCAATCACATGGCACATAAAGGACAACCAAGGGATCCGACCCAGCAAGGGTTTAGGAAAGACAAGTCCTGCATGATCAATCTTGTCTCCTTTTAGGACACGGTGACCCATCTAGTGGACGAGGGAAAGGCTGCAGATGTTGTATGCCCGGACTTCAGTAAAGCCTTTGTTATTGCTTCCCACAGCATTCTCCTGGAAAAGCTGGCAGCCCACAGCTTAGGCAGGTGCACTCTTTGCTGGATTAAAACTGGCTGGATGGCCAGGCCCAGAGAGTGCTGGCAGATGGAGCCATATCCAGTTGGTGGCTGGTCACTAGTGGGGTCAGTGTTGGGCCAGTCCTATTTAATACCTTTATCAATGATTTGGATGAGAAAATCAAGTGCACCCTAAGCAAGTTCACAGATGACACCAAGCTGGGCAAAAGTGTTGATCTGCTGGAGGGCAGGAAAGCTCTGCAAAGAGATCTGGACAGGCTGGATCAAGGGGCTGAGTCCATTTGTATGAGGTTCAACAAGGCCAGGTGCCGGGTCCTGCACTTGGGTCGCAACAATCCCCTGCAGTACTACAGGCTGGGGACAGAGTGGCTGGAAAGCTTCCTGGTGGAAAAGAACCTGGGGTGTTGGTGAGCCAGAGTGCGCCCAGGTGGCCAAGAAGGCCAATGGCATCCTGGCCTGTATCAACAATAGTGTGGCCAGTGGGACCAGGGCAGTGATTTTCCCCCCTGCACTCAGCACTGGTAAGGCCACATCTCAAATCCCGTGTTCAGTTCTGAGCCCCTCACTGCAAGAAGGACCTTGAGGGGCTGGAGTGAGTTCAGAGAAGGGCAACAGAGCTGGTGAAGGGTCTGGAGAATTAAGTCATATATGGAGCAACTGAGGGAGCTGGGGTTGTTTAGTCTGGAGAAAAGGAAGCTCAGGGGAGGCCTTACCACTCTCTACAACTGCCTGAAAGGAGATTGTAGCTAGGTGGGGGTCAGTCTCTTCTCCTAGGTAACATGCAACAGAACAAGAGGAAATGGCCTCAAGCTGTGTCAGGGGAGGTTCAGGTTGGACATCAGAAAGAGTTTCTTCACTGAAAGGGTGGGTAAGTATTGGAAAGGGCTGCCCAGGGATGTTGTGGAATCACCATGCCTGGAAGTATTCAAGAAATTACGGGATGTGGCATTCACTTTTATAGTTTACTTGGCACAGTAGTGCTTAGCCAGAGGTTGGACTTGACGATCTTGGAGGTCTTTTCCAACCTTAATGATTCTATTCTATTCAAATAATGTTACAATTGCTCAGAAGAATCACACATCAGGCCCCTTTTACAATTGTCCATCATACAATTTTGCTGTCTCTACCCCAGACAGCACAGGCTAAGTATAGGTATCACAAACATATACAAAACCAGACGGCAGCCAGTATTCTGGCAAAGCTTCCAGCTCAGCTGTCATCCTGGCTGATTCTCAGTGAGCTCAAATATAATCCCTTGAAGATGTCATTCCCACAGGAAGCTGAGGATCAGTTCACACAGGATTTCGTGTTTGTTTGCATATGTGTATTCACTGTAGTTAATGTCATTTTACTGACTGCACTTAAAAATTGCCCTCCCCCCGAACCGTGTGAAATGAGATTATCCCTCAAACCATGAGACTGTTTCTGACAAAATACACATGAATCAAGACCCAGCAATTCTCCCACGTTCATGAGAACTACCGGTTTCAGAAAAGAAGCATCTAAATAATAAATCTTCACATCCTATTTTATCTTCATTATTCCTAACAGAAACAATGTATTGGCTACCTTTTTAGGTTTACGGTCCAGAATGACTGCAAAGTGATTATAAGCAAATCTTTTATGTCTCAGACAGAAATCAACTTTTTCCTTCAGAATCCTATGTTGTATCATGTTTCTAGGATAAATATGAAACTGTTTTGACTGAAACAAAATTACTGTCAGGATAAATGTGCAAACTAAAACAACAAAAAAGGACTCAATAATACTATTATCTACTGTGTAGTACTAAACCATCCAAGTCCAAATGAGGATTTGTGGTATATCTGTTACCAGCTTCTGACTGTCTGTGAAAAGACTAGATCTAATTTCAAGGAAGATCCTACTGCAACACCTTTCAGCCAGATGAATCTATTGAAGTAAATGGAGTCACATCAATCATTGAGAGAAAGATTGCAAGAGAATGAGGAAAAAACATCTTTTAGCTAAGAGCTCTCTAACAGGGAGTAGTTCCACAGCACAAAATGCAAGAATTACCTTTATTTGATACCCAGAGCAAAAGGAGGAAAAAAAATACTTGACAAAGTGTCAAAATTCTATTCTATAAACAAGCATCTGTCCACAAAGAATAGGTAATTATCATTGTGTGATAAATATATGAGGTCCCAACACTGACTAGAAATGCATGGGTGTAAGAATATGTGGACAATAAACATGCATTCCTTGAAGCTGAATAATTCTTACAACTAAGAAAGAGAAAACCAAATGTTGTCTCTAGAATAATAAACAAGCAAAAATCCCCATCTTGGGTATATTCTGAAACATAAGACATCTGGTATCTTTCTGTTTCATAGTGTATCAGTCATATTTCAGTGTTTTATATACGCTAGAATAAAAGTAGAGCATCTTTATGTGGCACAGCTTCCAACCTTAGCAAAGGCAGCCAGCACTCACTCACTAGTTACAATGCATTAAATCTTTACACTGGTGGGACTGACCACCAGTTTACACTGTCTGGATGCCTGAGTATCCAGTACTGGTATTACAGGACAAATCTTTCCAAATCCTTTAGCAACACTGCTAATACAAATATTATCTTGTGCCAGCACACTGTCAGGAACAGTGATTCTGTCCACAGCAGTCTCAGAGAAGAAATAAAAAATGAGGAAAATGAGGTGTAAATATGAGATCATGAAAGACAAGTTGGAAAAGGGAAATAAGGATCTTAGTACTTCTGCTTAAATAGGGAGTGTGGAAACATCTCTTCTTTTCCTCTTAATCTTTCCCTCTCCCAGTCTTCAGTCTTTGGAAAGGTGTCTGGGGCACTCTTCTGGGAATTCCCTTTGTTTCTTCATCAAGTTTCTACCCAACAGGTAACTTCTTCTGAAAATGGCAAAATAGTGTTATACTTTAAGACGCATGGATTTTGTGGCACCCAGCTTTTGAGATCTAAATTCTGGGGCTTACCCAAATTTCCTTTCAACTGACAAGGCTAATAATGACATATGTTTCAGTATACTTAATTCTTCTGAGGAATACCTACAAAGTTGGTGGGAAAAAGCTTTGTAAGATCATATCCAAATTTCATAATGCTTTCTGTTTCATTTCTGTTACTTGGGGTTTTTTACATTTTAGTAAATACAAACAAATTTTTAACTTGTACTGGAAAAACAGATAAATATTCAGGCACAGTCTGAAGTAACAAATGTTTCCAGGGAAATTCACAAGGCAGTGGAAATGGAAAGAAACATCCTACCTGGCAAAAAGCCAGCTAATTTTCTGCAATAGAAAAGCATGCTAATTCCAGAACATAATATGAAAAAAGCTCTGATAAACATCCTGAATGCTTCATCCCCAGAAAAATGCCCTTCTGAATAATGACTGCTGTTGCTGTGTGATCATCTCCTTCTGCATATCCCTGTGAAGAACTAGAACTCCAGGGATTTTTTTGCTTTTGATGACTGATCTATCTTAGTCGCCGGTGGGAGTTTGCCCTTGCCTTCTGCAGAAGCTGGGTCAAGATCCAGAACAAACAATGGCAGACTGCTATCTGAACTTGTATGAACTTGGTGAAAAAGACCCTACCAAGTATAAGAGAAGGGGCAGTGAAATGAATTTAAGGGTAGTGTAGATTCTTTACCTGCAACATCAAGAAATACATTTTTGATTGATACTATAGGCCAGTTTTCTTCATATCAAAGCAGAAGCATTCAAATTAAGCTAGTATGTCCAACTTGGCAAACTTATCTGTTGTTTTAGTGAACAGGCCAAGGATTGACTAGACACTAGATCAGAGCTGGCAAAAATCCTCGTGGTTGTACTAGATTGATTTATGCTGACTGAGGATCTAATAATATATCATCGTCTAATAAAGTAAGGTATACAAGAGGCAATGTGTTAAAACTTTTGATGGTTTTCTTTACACTGAATCTATATTACTAACAGAAGAATTCAGAATTAATTCTGGCAACACCTAAAAACATTTATTTGAAAAACTTTTGGAACCAAGCCAGTCTGGCAGCAAATATTCAGAATAGATTTGAAAAATATTCTCCATGCAAATCTTTTACTAAAAAAAAAAAGTCCACGAAATTATTACTCTGTAGACCAGAAGAAATGCAAGCCCATTTCAATAGGTGTAAACTCTATTTTAGCAATTAGACATTAAAGAAAATACTTTTCAGATTAGCATAATCCTAAATTCAAGGGATTGTTACTAATTACATCTATGTATCATTTCAGTGAGATTCTTTCTGATTTGAATTTAACACATCTAAAGCTGATCCCAAAATATTTTAGCTTTTAATCCATTATAAAAACATTGTATTGTTGCCTTTCCCTGGTCTTAAAATTAAGAGCCAGACACAGTTAAGGAAAAAAGGGGGTTTTACCTCGGTATTTATTTAAGGATCCTTAAGATGCACCACTTCATCCAGGTGGAATGCGCCGAAATGCACCCACACAATAGATCGTGTATATAATTTATAGACCTTGCAGATTAGCATATCTATCAAAGATTCCCCAATGAGAAGCTTAAATGAATAGTGTGATATCCCCCCATTCCAAGGAATTCCCCCCTGGATGGGCCTATCTTACAGGATGCGTTCTAGAAAGGACCTTGGTTTCCCAGGATAGCGTGGGGCTTCCTGGCCTCCAACTGCGAGGCCTCCAGGACATTGGGTCTCCTGGCTTAATGGATTATTAGGACTATGCTAAATTACTGGGTTTAAGGAATTACAAGTATGCATGCTAAAAGCACTGAGGATACATAAAAGCTATATAAAAGGGTATATAAAAGGTATATAAAAGAAAAGGCAAAAAATCATCATGTAATCAGTATAATGCCAGAGAAAGTAGGTGCTTCACACAGTTTGTCTTCTGATATTTCTAAGACATTTGCCACCATCCAATTTAAGAAGGAACATGTTGTTATTGCAAATACACCAGTGTAATTTTGTTAATGTAAATAGTGTGCTCCCTTCATCTCTAGAATTTCTTAATTTTAAAATCCCAGTTGCAGTGATTCAACTAAAAATTTTGGAAATCAAACAGGTAAGAAGAAATATAGCACATGGTCAAGAATCAGAAAATATGCAGAAATCTTTGTTTCATGGTCCTTTAAGTCATTAAATTATCAGCAAATCTCTGTTGCTGGTTTTACAGTTTCCCCAGTTCTTAATTTGACTTCATATACTACACTTATGAATGATTTTTATATAGATTCTCCTCCCTGATTTTATGAGACAACTGCTCTTAAATGCATTTTCTTCAGTATGAGGGGGAAGACATAAAACTATTCTTTTCACAGATTACAGGTTTTTTTCTAATTAGCTATTTACTGTATTCACATGTTGATTTATAACTAATGTAATAGACATGTAACTGTGCAAAAATGCCAAGGGTAGGAATAGTCAGAATTGTCCAGTTAGGATTGGCCCACTGTCAGGCTGATTTCTGCTTTTCTCCTGAACCAAACCTGTGATTCTCTGCCAAGATTAAAAGTCTGTCTTGGGAAGCAATTCTTACAAGTAATATAGCCCTTTATCCTTCATAATTCCTTAATGTTATCTCTGCTAGACCTGCATATAGAGAATGCATTTCAAAACCTAAAGTCACAAAAAGTAGCAGAAACCCAATATTTAAAATACATGGTTTGGCTCTTCAGCTGGTACAAACTTCACCTCACTGCAAATATTGATGCAAGAACCCGGTTACAATGCTCTTTGGTTCTCCAGTCCTCATGTCCAAGAACACAGAAATGGATTTTTTAGCTTATTCTCCTGTCATTGGATCTGATACAGCACAGAGATGGGAAAGCCACCGCTTCACACAAGTGGAACATTCCTGAAGGCAGATGTTTGCACAAACAAAACCACGTGGCATCCAATGAGGCTTATGCTAAAGTTCACATTAAACGGAATTGTGGAGCTTTATGTGGGGATCCTCCAAGTGTTACTCCTACTTATGTTGCTCCTGCGCACAGAGCTGACACAGCTGCTACTCTTCACAAAATAGCATTTTACCTATACAAGGTGTAGAGACCTCCTCTTGACTTGGGATGGACTATTCCTGGAGAAATGTTTCCTTGGCCACAAATGTTTGTGAATGCAACAGCATTCATGGCTGGACAACAACACGATAGCACCATAGTAAGCTTATCTGTATAAAGTTCCTGATAAATGATGGTAAAATAAGTGACTTACTAAATGAAAAGGAAAAAAAGTTAGGACATTAAAATTCCTGATGAGAAAAAACTTTAAAACATTGATTTCTGTGTGATTATCATTGGGTGACTCCTTTTGCATACTTATGATATTAAGCAGCTTATTGCCACACATTATAATTCTCACAGCTTTGAGATTGGTTTGTATGTCCTTAAAAAAGTTTCAAAAATATTTCTTGAAAACGTTATATTCACCAGAATGTGTGATTTTCAGCTTATTTTGGAAAGGAAATACTCCCAATAATATCAGTGTGCATCAGTCTGTAAAGTTTTTGCAAATCATTCCAAATTATACCAGGAATCAACAGGAAATCATACTGTTACATTATATGATTTAGAATTTTGAGAAAAATAATGAATAGGGAAAAGTGCCTGATATGCATTAATAGCCATACAGTGTAATTAATTACTCAATGAATGCAAATGAGTACAACAGATTTTGGCAACTAAAATGTTGTGAAATAGTTACAGGAACAGATAAACTCTCCAACATATATCCTCTCAGGCAGATATACTGGGAAATGCCCCTCAACAATCAGGCTCGTTTTGGTTTAAGGTATTCACGTGGACAATTAAAGCTTGCATACTCTCAGACTGAGGCCAAGCAAGGCTTTGCTGGAATCCTTCAGCTGCCAGATGAACAGAGCCCCAGACCTTTCAGAAATTTTTCTTGCATCCTCTTGCAATAAAATGACCGCCAAGGTTAACTGTCAGATACTTGTAAGGAGCAGTAAATCTCACAGTAAGAAAGGTATTTCCCACTGTTTAGTATATAAAAAAACCTCTTGTTGGCATATATGTGAGAGGGAAAGACAAACTGTGCTTTGAAGCCTGAGCCCTTTTTCAAGACTTAACATCCTGAGTCTTTGCACCAAAAAACATTTGCAAAGAATTAGTATGTGAATGGGAGCTAGCAATTCAGCAGTCATTAGGGAGACAATTATAGACCGCAGTTTGAGGCTTTCCAGGGCACAGCCAGCTTTATACATTAAAAGAACAAATCTATTAGCTTAATTTCTCCTGGTTTGGCTATGAATATAGCTCACAATTATTAGTTTATAGTTTCATTTGGGTGGTTTCTCTGATTTTTCTAAATATCTAAATAAAATTCCTCCAGCAATGTTTTCTGGCACACACCATTCCTGTTCCTGTATATGGAACACTTCCAAACTGGATTGCTTATGATATTCTCTTCCTGAAAGCTATATTTCATCAGAAACACCTGTGACTTTTAAATTCTTTCAGCATCTTGGTATTTAGAGAGTAGAATCTGATACTTAAACTGTACAAGCAGCAATCCTGCTGGTCCTCTAGGAAAAGAATTTTAAAAAGTAACCAAAACTGCGGACAGTACCATTTTTAATCAAGATAAAAATGCAATTAAAATAGAAAGAGTCTTGAGGATTGCTCCACTGAGCTTACAGAAACAAGAGTACCTATTTCTTTTTTTCTACACAACCCTTGTTTCCTCACCCAAGGAATGACATGCAATTTTTTCTCTTTTAGCTTGAGTGATAGAGCTTTCTGAAAACTTATTTTACTTGCCCTCATTTGGCAGAGAAATTCTCCAGATAAGGTTTTAATTTCTTTCTTAGAAGTAGTTTCAAATGTCATATAGCCTGTGATCACTACCCCAGATCAGAGAACATCCATTTTATCTGACCTTAGGTAATAATTATTATGGTGATGGACAATGCACATGTGAAGACTCATCTTCTTCTTACTTACTGCAACATGCTTTCAAAAAAATTGTAAATATCAGATTGCACATGAGCTTTCATTCATATTCCTTTGTGTTGTCAGCTATAACTTATAGGTAAAAAAATAACTCCCTTCGTCTCTGTTTTCACACATCTTTTAGAACATAGATGACAAAACAGAAAAAATATATGTGGATATTTTCACATCAATAGCACTTAACAACAGTGCTTATAAATAAAAGATCAGGAAGTAGGAAAATTAAAATTAAAAAGGCAAATGAAAAATTATAGAAGTGTAGCTGAGCTCTACACCATATAATAAGGAAACACAAACAATTCAACAGACTTACTCAACTTCTCACAGTATACAACCTCAAAATAAGAAATTATGTTTCCAAATTCATTCTTATGGCAAGTAGAACATCAGCTGTGATCTAGATCCTGTATTCTTCCCTACCTGAATTTGGAATAAGTATCTTGGGTATGAAATGAAATCATTCGCTCAATGAAATTGATCTAATCAATTATTAGAACCTTAAGATCAGTATTATATAATTGATATGGAAATCATTGTCTGGGAAACTATTTAGACCAAAAATAATCCTAAAGTTTTAAGGATCAGCGCTGTAGAAGATAGACAACAAGATAGAATACCGTTTGTTGTGTTTTTGAAAATCTTTGATCCATTCTATAGAGCAGAATGAGCAGCCATGCAAACAACAGCCCAATGATTAAGGAAATCTCTTACAGGGTGAAAGCAGTATGGAGTACAAGAATGTGATACTGACAGTACTTAAACACCCTTGAAATTTCAGCATGCATTATATAGTAATTCTCTTATTCTATATGAATGATATGCAAGAAATTGAAATCCCATTGTGAGAGATAAAGATATATTTGTTGTATAAGCAAAAATTAATGACAGTTCAAGTACAAAAATTCAGTTTGATCACTCTTGCTACATTAAATACAATAAAGTCCAAAGCAGTAATATACATAATTAGTGCTTTGAAAGGAGATATTTCCCAGAACTGAAAAGAATTATGAGCCAAGTCACCTGGCAGAAAGAATTTAAGCAGAAAAATCATATGTCAATTAGAAATTAACTATGGATATTTTGCTTCATGTCCAAAAGGTAATAAGCCTATAACCAACCAAACCAACCCAAAAAACAGTAAACAAAATAACAAGAGAGCTATAAAACTAGAGTGATATCTTGAAAATTCAAAAAACGAATACTAAAGAAACATAAATTAGAAGTTGGAAAATGGGAAGGAAAAGAATATAAAACATTAAAACACAACAAGAATAAGGACAATGAGAAAGAACACTTCAGTACATTAGGATTAAAGTTGCATAGGTCTATTATTCTATGGCAATGGTACATCCATAAAATGATAGAGAAGATGCAAAAGAAGATGGTGAATATTGATTGTACGTGGAAGGAATCACAGTAATGCTTCAGAATGGACAGGCATAATACCATCAGAATGACAGTTCTAAAAACATAGTGCCATTGTTTGTCTTGGAATTTTAAAATCAAGTAAGATTAATCATATTGATTTTTTCAGTGATTTATCCAATAAAAAATTATATTTTTAACTGCACCTTTCATATCGCCTCATCCACCACCTTCTCAATCCCTTTGTGTTATTTTTCCCCTGTGAGTACTTTAATTTTCTATAGAGATCATCTTCTGCTAGTGGTGTCTCAAGTGTCATTTTAAGTGTCTAAAACAAAAAGGTTTTGGCTACTTCTGTGTTAACAAATCAAGCACTGCCAGGGAACATTCCTGGGCACTGGAACTTGAATATGTTAAACCCTTAGAACATTCTCTGGCACCATTGTTCCTGGGTCAGCAAGTGCTCTATCAAACAATTTCCAGGTATGGCCTGAATGTTAATGCAGTCCAGGAACTGATCGCAAAGGATGTACCACCTGCTTTGGTGTCTAAGATGATAATGGATTCTCTTCTCTGCCCCTTGGCCTCAGTGCCAGAGGATAGTCCCAGGTGCATAGTTGCCTTTTAAATATGTAGCCTTTTGTGTCAGATCAAGTAAAGACACATTCAAAATTAATGTCTCAGATTCTTAGCCAATTAATGTCCTTTCACATTTTTGGCCACGTGTTTTAACTGTTCCCAGAGCAAAGTCACTTTAGCTGACTATTTTCAAGCTGCAATTTGGGCTTAATTACCCTTGTACTATAAACCCCAGTTTTCTGTCCATTTTTCATATTGTGATCCTGATAATATAAGTTTCCTGTAGACAGTTTTATTTGGTATAACATGTCCCTTGTAAAAATAAATACGTTTAGGTCAGAGTAGGTCTTGAATCTTTCTCAGTCTTTTTAATGTCTGCTTTTTTTTTTTTTCCACCTGGATTTTTAAGTTCTCAGCACTGCAAGAAAAATCTAGCAGCTTTATAAAGGACAGTATGAAAAAACCTTGGAACCTTTAGTTTTGTATGTTGTCTTTCAAGCTTAGAACGGTCTAGGCAGCACTTTTTCCAGATGAAGTCTCACATTTCATAGCTATGAAATAAGCATTTAAAGAACTCACGGCAACTTACCTGAATAACATTTAAAGTATAATCTTTGTGAACATGATCTATGACTGTCTAAAATTGGTGCCTGATTTCCCGGTTTAGAGGATGGACACACCTCTGTAAACGAGAAAAGAGACAGCCATTCTGCCCAGCAGAAGCACCTTCTGCAGCTCCAGTGGCATAAATCAAGCCCACCTCCCTCTTCAGGCCCTGGGTAATTTAGAAGTCTACGTTTGCCTTTAAAAGTTCACAGAACAAGAATGCAGCCTATCCCTGGCTTTTTCTTGATAAGACCAAGTATTCACTGAGCTTTTTTTTCTTTGACCTAACAGATTCATGATTACAGAATTTCAGCAGCAAAGAAGAAATTTTAATTCTTGTCTCAATTTTGTTCAAAAGAGAAATCTTTAAGCACACAAATATGGAGTAGCTGGATGGAAGCTTCTTGCCTTCATTCTCTTTTGAAGGCAAAATGCTGAGCATAGAAGTAAGCCAGAAGTAAGACCAGCCCCTCTGCAGATGAATGGAGTGGAAAATATCTGTAAAAGGTTCTTGGAAACTCCCAAGCTATGTTAGAATATGCCGAGTTAATATTGATGCCCAGAATTTTAGGACATCTTGAAGTTAAGACTTAAGATTCCTGTCTGAAACACAGATGATTTTAGGCATTCAAATTCTTACTTGGGAAGGAAGGGACCTTAGGACTACAGCTATAGTACTCAATTAAAAATGCCCAGGAACTGCTTTCGGCACTGAGGCAAACAGTTTGTGTCATTAATAATAAATGGTTTTACCCTGCTGAAGCAGGAAGGCTTCATCCAAACTGTAAACTGGATCTTTATAGCACTGTTTAATTTATTTCTATAGATGTTTTAGGTAACATGGATCTCATCCAGAATTAGCACAGTTCCATATCTGAAGCAGTCTTCAGCAAAGTACTGTATTTTATCAGCTGTTTTTCTTTTCTGTTTTCCTCCACAAATGCCTAGATTTTTCTGTGTGTGATTAGTGGAGTCTGTGCTCATTAACTGGTTCTAGGGTTGTATGATCACTGTTGTTAGAAAAAATAAGATTTACATTATCCACAGTGCATACTTTTTCCAGTTTTCCAAGAAGTAGTCATCTTAACACACCTACAGTCTTCTATTACCCTGGATCATCATTTGCAGCTATTAATGATATAAGACAAAGTTGGATATGGGGATTAAAACAAGTTATTTCCTTTGGAGACTTATGTTACTACTTCTGCTTAACATTATGTTTGCTCCAATGCTATTCATTTACTGTCTGCTAAACTGAAAAATTCAGATCTTCCTTCCATTCCAGCTCACAATTTTAGCAGAATTTCTATCTTCTCTAAACACTGTGTTCAGTTCTGTTTCATTTCTGCAGGATTTTAGTTAAGAGAGATTCCCATATGTTTTATGGGTTGTGAAGAGTGAACACATTTTACAAGATTCAAACATGACATTACTGAAGCCAAAAAGCTTAGCTGTTTTCCAATGTATTGGACCTTTTTATGAATAGTAAAATTATCCAGGGGATAGAAAATAGTCACAGAACTTTTCTTTGATATATAAGTCCTCAGGTTTTAGGTATGAACCAGCTTCCAACTGCTGAAGGAGCAAGAACTTCCCCATAGGCAGCTGTCTGTTACACCAAGCTGAAACATCTGCTTCCAACCACTGCTGGACAGAAAACCACACATAGTTCTCTGACAATAATTAACATCTTTTATTGTTTTCACCATTAGTAGCATTCTTCGCAAACATTTCCCACAATTACTCACAGTCCTAATATAGTGAATTTGCCAGTGTCATGCCCATGGTTTATTATCATCTTTTGTCAGGTATGCCTGTGCAAATGAATGCATATCGAAAAAAGATGGGAAACAAATAGGTTTATGCATCCAAGTCAGAAACTCAATTATAAGAAATCCATTCAGCCAACAGGGGAAAAAATAAATCCAGATAAACTGCACAAATTTTGCAAGTAAAGCAATAGTGCCTGACTTCTGGATTTCTCTGTCTGACTGCCAAATGAAAAAGTAGAGTCAAAAAGTAAAATATCCTGTCCTGTCAAAACTTACTGAGAATACACCAATGTTCAAACAGTAAAATTTTCGAGGAAAACTGGAATCCCACTGTATGTTTTCCTCAGAGAGGCAAAGCAGATTGGACTCATGCATGTGACTAATTACAATGACCTGCCAGGAGTCCACACCACCATGACCCAAAAATGAATGCATAAAGGATAGCAATGTTATAAAACAGGCAGTGAAGAAAGTCTGAAGGAAGGCAGAATTTAATAGGGAGCCAGTAAATTAGCTGTCAGGCTGGAGAAAACAAGACAGGAAAAGGAGTAGCTCAACGGGAGACAGAATGTTCAGGGGCTCATAATAGAACAGCTGGAACAGAAGAGCTTTCTCCTATGGTGGCTATTTCTTCCCATTTCTATTTTATTCTGGGATCTTGGGAGAAAAAACAGACTCAGTGTGTGACTTCCCTTTACTTTGTTCAGGAATTCACTGGAACATGAGGCTTCAGATTACATTAATGTCATCTAAGACAAATAAATTAGAAGTTACATCAGCAAAGATCCTTGCTGGTGAAGTGCTCTCTAACATGACCTAGCAAGCCGGCCATGTTTTGTCCAAGTGTGAACACGCACAGCACTCACTTAGTTTTGAATATCCATTAAAACAGCGGTTTAAAAAAGAGCTCTCCCAACAGGAAACAGGCAAAATTGCCTAAAGCTTTGAACACGGGAAGAGCACATTTTGTTTCCAGTTCTGCCAGTGAACTGCTGTTCTTTCTCCATCTGTCAAGTTTCTCAGGTCATGCCTGACAGTAATGAAGTGTCATGTCAGATATAAATACACCATAAACTTGATAAAGAGGCTTGATAAAAAAATGCTATTAATTTTAATTAAGGGTGCTGAATTAACTAAATAGCCGCTGTTGCCATGGACTTTTGGTTTTTTCTTAATTAAAGAAACCCAATAGCTTCAATTACTTCCTATCCTTCTCCTTTTTCTTCTGTCTCTTTATTGCCTAATTAAACGTGGTGTGAATGCAATAGTAAAGAAATTACAGTAACATTGCATGCTGTTTAGAATAAAAAAACTTTGGTTGGTAGATACCTCTGGAGGCTGTCTAGTTGAAGCCCTGTCTCAGGGCCAGCTACCTAGCCAGGTCAGGGTGTTCAGGGCCCTGTAAAGTTGAGCTTCTACTGTTTCAAGAATGAAGATCCCCATAGCCTTTCTTCTCCAGTGCTTAACCAATGTCACAATGAAATGTTTATCTCCATATCCAGCTGGAGCTGCTCTTGCTGTAGCTTGTGGCCGTTGCCTCCTTTCACTGACCCTCACAAAATCACAGAATACTTAGAGCTGGAAGTGACCTTTGGAGATTAACCTATATTATTTGTGTAGGGGTTGATTCCACCTATGAGAGGGATCCAGCCATTCAGGTACTTCTGAAAGGATCTCCTTTTTGACACCCTGCTGCCATCCAGTAGGGCCCAGGTGTTCCCAAGTTCCTGTATGACCTCTGTCATTCTGCTGCAGATGTCTGAGCTAGGCTGGGGCATTTCAAATGACACTCAGGAATCACTGTACTGATTGCTGATTAAGTAAATAATCCTCAAATATTCGTAAGTCACACTGAACCATATTTTCACTGTCTGTAGTGGAAGTTTCAGTGCTTCAAATGCCTGTAGATGCATCTAAGTATCTAATGCCCCCAAGCATCTAAGTGGAGGTGTCTTTTGTGCCATCAGTGTCTGGGCTACTCTAAAGTGGAGTGACAGAACTGGCACTGCAAACATTACCTGTGATAATCTGGCATCAGTGACAGTGGCTTTAGCCACCTTCTGCTAACAAAAGTGGTTCTAAAAATAGGCTTTCAACAGAATCATTGAGCAATATTAGAGATATTGTCTGGGAAAGAATACAATGCAATTCATCAGAAATGAATGTCAAGTTCTGTACATAAGAGCGATCAGCTGTATAATGACAGGCTGAATAATTATGATCTTTGGTACTATAGAAAGGGGTCTCTAAAATACAGTGAGTCATGAAAATGATTCCGTGTTAGGCTGCTACAAAAAAGCGGAACATACCATACTCAGAGAGATAAACAATAGTTTTTTTCTCAAAACACGTGACGTAACTTGTCAGTAGCACGACCTCAGGGGGAGCACCATGTCCATTTTTGGGCAGTGCAGATCAAGAAGAATGTGGGTCAGTCCAGACAAGCAACAGAAATGACTGAAGGTCTTAAAAACGTGGGCCATAAATGTTGAAGGAATTAGGACTGGGCAATCCATAGGGCTGAGAGAAGAAAACTTGGCATGACTTAATCTTTTGGCCACTATGATTTATTTCTCCCATGCATGTGTATCAGGAGCAAGGTCCATGCAGCCAGTTCAGCCATCACTACTGCTTAGCTCACCCTCATGAGCTAGGCTTTTGGCAGCACAAGGCTCTCAGGAAATATGGAGCTACTGCCAAAGACTGTAGGACAAAGGACTGTCCAATCTTGTAGCTTTTTTTCCTTATACTGTGCATCAGCTTGTGTTTGTACAAAGAGTGTTTACACCACATCAAGAGCTGAGTCAGAGGCAAGCTACACAAATCATTTTGTGATGAAGTTTGACATATTTCTGTTTCTTTAAAGGCAGAATCCAAATGTAACTATCAGCTGAGAGTTAAGTAGTGCTGTGGGGTTGTGCACAAAAAAATGGAAAAGGAAAGGGAAGGGAAGGAGAAGGGAAGAGGAAGGGGAGGGAAGGGGAGGGGAGGGACAGGGGGAGGAGAAAAGGGAAAGGGAAAGGGAAAGGGAAAGGGAAAGGGAAAGGGAAAGAAATCCATCGATTAAAACCTGATGCCAGGGATTAGCAAGGGCCAGCTGCTGCCTGAGGGCAATGAGGGTGAAGGTGATCCAGGGCAAGTCATGCCCTCACCAAGCAGGTACAGTCCTACAGGGCTGAGCAAGGAGGGCAGAAGCTTGGGCTGGTAGCAGGGTCTGTCAACAGCCCCAGATCCAGGTCCACAACTGATGCCAAGGATCCCATCAATGGCAAAAAAAGATGAAAATAGCAACAGACACATAACAGTTTGGGCAGGGACAGAGAGGCTGTGGCCAAGCTTAAATGGTGTCCTGGCCCTACAGGCAGGGCTGTGGAAGGCCAGGCAGGATTACCAAGGTCTATCAGTTCTCAAATGGCTCTGGAAGGTTTCAAAGGAATAAAAAAAATTACATATTCTTGATTTAACACACATTGGACTTATTTTAAGAGTAGCTGTACTTAAAAATAATTGATGCTACACAGCACTTTAAAGTCCAAAGGAAGATGGATTAAATTCAATAAATACAATTATTTGTTCACTACTATTGAATTCAAATATAGACATTTCTACCAACAGAAAAATGTATAATATATTTTCTAGTAAATATGGGCTGAAAGAAAGATTTTTAGTCTTGACTTATGCTTGGAGTTTAAGTTTACCAAAATTACATCTTGGGTTGATGGTGATGCCATGAAGATTTTTGCCTTTTCTTTTATACTCCTGTTATACCTTTTTACAACTTCTGTATTCCTAGTGCTTTTTGCCTACATTCTTGGACTTGTTTGTCAAGCTAAGAGACTAAACATTTTAGAAGCTTCGTAGCTAGGGATCAGTGTGCCCCAGACCCCAAGGTCCTCTCCAGAACATATTCTGTAAACTAAGATAGAACCATCCAGGGGAAGGTTCCTTGGGGAGGGGGGCTCACTTGAGCCTCTCATTGGGGAGTCTTTGATAGATATGCTAATTAGTAAAACCTATAATGTTATACCCAATGATGGGGGGGAGGAAGAGAGACAGATAGACTCAGTATGTATGCTTCTTGATTTTAAGACCAGGAAAAGGCATCAGTTGCTGGCACCCCAGATGGGACTGATGCCTTTTCACTCACCTCTTTCCGTGTTTCTGCCTTTCCGTGCTGGGTCCTAAAGTCCTGGTCACAGTCTTAGATTGTTGCTCCGGCCCCTCTGTAATTTGCCAGCAAAGAGAGGGGCAAAGAGCGATGTGTTCCAACCCAAGACTGCAAGTTTCAAGGTCTTTAGGGTCCCTTAGTGGTCGCCAGCAACTGATGCCTTTTCCTGGTCTTAAGAGGCATACACGGTTAGAAGGGGAAAAGGGATTTTACCTTGGTATTTATTTTTAAGGATCCTTAGGTGTACACGTCCAGGTCATATGCATCGAGATGCACCCCGCCGAGTCTATCTCTGTGTCTCTGTGTCTGTCTTCTTTTCCCCCCCAACATTGGGTATAACATTATAGGTTTTACTAATTAGCATATCTATCAAAGACTCCCCAATGAGAGGCTCAAGTGAGCCCCCCTCCCCAAGGAACCTTCCCCTGGATGGTTCTATCTTAGTTTACAGAATATGTTCTGGAGAGGACCTTGGGGTCTGGGGCACACTGATCCCTAGCGACGAAGCTTCTAAAATGTTTAGTCTCTTAGCTTGACAAACAAGAATGTAGGCAAAAAGCACTAGGAATACAGAAGTTGTAAAAAGGTATAACAGGAGTATAAAAGAAAAGGCAAAAATCTTCATGGCATCAATGGCAGAACCAACCATGCCAAAATCTTCCCTAATACTTCTGTGGTTTTGGAAAAAAATCTCATGAAATCTCCTGAGAATTGTTTTTTGAGAATCTTGGCTGTATCTCAAATGGGAAACAGGCTCTTCCAGCTTTGGGATTTTACTGGAAACCATAAGCAAAGGAATAATGTTGAAGCTGGGAATCCAAATGTTTCCCTGCCCTTCTTGGCCAGAGATTAGATGAGCTGGATGTGACATACTAGTTTCAATCCATCTGTTCTTTCAGGCACTAACAGATACATAACTCATTTCACTGACAGCAAACGCTCTGAATAATTTGTATTACTTGCATTCTGCAATATCCTTGGTGATCCGTTCTCCTTCCCCACTTCCCCTACAGACACAGACTTCGCTATTCATCATGTGCTCCTCACCTCATTGTACTATGAGACAGCTGTGCTCTCATGGATTGCTTTAGACCGTTTGGCTGCAAAAGCTGGCTGGCAATCCTGTACAGCTGTAACCTTGGCCCGCTAACTTTCTAATGAAAGCCATGCCACAGTGGGTACCAAGGGGAAAACAAATACCCTTTTGTCCATGGAAAGTCTGGCAGGGAAGCAGAACCACTTTTGTTTCAATAACAAATTTCCTTTGACTGCAGCCCTCCCTTTGATTTTTTCACAGTTAGTCAAATTGACAGAATAGCCAAGGGTAGGAGGAGACCTACAGTACTTTGGGCTACAGCTGCCAATTATTTGAAACAAAAAATCTATGGACAATTAGTAATGAAACTGCTAAATCAATTCTTAGAGTGCTGCCTTAATGGGAAGTGGTTTCATTCCTCAAACTGGTTTCGTATGCACACACATTCAGTAGAAAAGCCTGGAGCAGCAAGGAATGTCTGGCATTTCTGCTGTCAGTGTGCATGTACATTGGAGTTCGCTATTTTTAGAAGCCCATCACATCCAAGTATGCATGAATTCTCACGTAACCTCATAGCATGAACAGCTCACAGGAGTCAGGGATGTGAGGCTGTATCAGATTAAGCACACAACTTGGTTGCTGCTGAGTGTTTTTCACACAAACATTTGCTGCATATTCCAGTCCAGGGGCAAATGATAATGTAAGATTAAAATGGAGAAGAGAAGTAGGAAGGGCTATGGTAGCTGGGGTATAGCATATCTTTGCAGGGCAGAGTTAAATTCATTAACCTGGAGATGGCATGGGGAAAGCTCGATGTTCAGTGCATTTTAGACAGCCATATGTCTTTTGCATGTGGCTCTAAGAAAATGTTTCTTTCTTAGGGGAAATTTTCTGTCTGCTGGGTCTACTGTAGTTTTTTGACCCATGCCCAGAAATGAAGCCTTATTTCTTCTCTCTTGGCCAGACCATCTGACAAACAGCCTTTAAGTGCCTTCACAGTAGAAGTAAAACAGGGTCAGCTTTACAAAGAAAGCCCAGGGAAGGTCATCTTTTGAGAATGTCTGGTTTGAGACATAGTTGTTCATGTAAGAGAAAGGGGCAAATTTGAACTGGAACTTTCCAGAGCTTTTTCAATTTCCCTTTATTTCCAAAAAGAATAAGGATACTATTTATTACAATGCCAAAGCCCAGTAAACGTAAGGAAAACATTTAAGAAAATATCCCAGTGTTAGGAATAGAGGTTTTACTGGTTCAGCCACAGAACAATTTTACAAGCTTCCACTTAAAGAGGGCACTGTTTTAAAGATAGGGCAAGGATCTCTAAACTGAGTGGTTTTAGATCCCTGAAATTTTGCAAGCCAAGCAGAGGACAGTTTAAAGTCTCTGCTCTAGCACCAAAACATCCAAAATCACTTGACATGTAAATGATTAGGTGCACTGAAAAAATAAACAGGACAATATTCCACCAGGGTACTTCTTAAAAAACCTACATTTTTTTAGTAAAATAGGGCAGAAATAAATGTGAACCATGGTTCAAGTATTTTTGAATTTTTTTTCATTGAAGTGCTTAATCAACTCTCAGTATTTAATTTAATCACCAAAGCTTGGGCCTAAAGCCCTTTGTTGAGGGAAATCCAAGTTTAGAACATAACTACAACATTCCTGCATAATGCAGCTTTGATCTAATGAATAATAACATGGAAGGATTCTTGTTCTATTACTCCCACAACACAAATGAAATGGCCTTTGTGTTAACTTTCTCTAGTCTCGATTACATCTGTACGTCATTTAGGTCTAAGAGAGTAAGACAAAAGTAGTTATAATTCTGTTGGCTTAAGAGAAATCTCTGCTTTTGGACACAGATGTTTTAAAAGGGTTAAAAAAGTCAATTTTAATTTTCTTTCCCCCCCCCC
>NW_008240221.1:779766-835677 GCF_000691975.1 Corvus brachyrhynchos
AAATAAATTTTTATTGCCTTTCCCCCCCCCCCCCCGTTTTTATTTTAAGTTTCTTTTAAAAAACAGAATGAAGAAATGGAAAAAAAATGAGCTAATGAGATGACTAGTGCTACTTGTTGTTTCTTGTGAGCTTGTCCAGAGTTCATAATGTTAATTTCCTTAAGAGAGGAGATAAAGTCTTACATAAATAAAGATAGCATAGTGTCGTGCTACTGGAATTGTGCAGGCTTAAGTCAGCCTGTAAAAATGTTGTGTATGAATACACTGAATGTCTTTCTAGTCCCTATGGTAACCAAAAGAACAATCAGTTGCTCTGAGGACAAGTGGAAAAGAAATCCTATGAGAAAAACAGACCCTTTCTGACTAGAGCAAGGAAAGGGCATGATCTCTGCAGCCTCCCAGAAGTAATGTACACTGTCATTATAACTTCAAGTATGCAAACAAAGATCCAAGTATCACAAAGAGGATGAAAAATAAAGAGCTGGCACGAGGTTCTGTGGTTTTATGATCAGGCTTGAGGTGCAGAGGTAATTTTCAGCCTGTAATTATTATTTCCTTGCTACTGCCAAGGCTTCCATAGACGAATCTCTCCTCTTTCAGGGTTTCTAATTGGATATCCTCTGAACAAAGTCCCACAGCTCATTTTGCTCAGCACCCAACATCAGTCATCTTTAGAGAAGCATCCAAGCCACTGCCAGGCATAAGTAGGATTTCCTTACTCCAGGGCAGAAGTACCTATTACCACGAGCATAAGATATCTGTAGCGTTCCCACCAGAACTCACTAAGCTGAGTTTCTTGTCGCAGCATAATCTTATGCAAATTTTCATAGAGAAAAATATTAATTGTTCATAATGTTGAATATATAAGAGATTGGCTTGGTATACTGAAGATACGTAATCTTGTTTTTGCTATAGAGATCTCAGAGAGCAGGAAGGAAACAGTCCTGAGGAACACGAGAGAAAGGAAGAGAATCTGGAGCATGAATTTGCAGCAGAGAATTGGAGGAACTAGCTGGGGAAGATGAACACCTGGCAGAGTAATTGAAGTTCATAACATGATTTAACTTTTGAACATCAAATTTGTACCAAACATTTAAAATAATGTATGTAAAATACACTTTCTAAAAACGTATCTATGCACCAAAATATATAAAAATGTCACTAGAATACAACTGTGTTAAAAACTGTAACAGCGAACAGTTCATAGCCATGACTGATTTTAGTCATTGTCTAAATCACTAACAGAACATCCCACAATGCTCAAAGTAGCCAAACAGTGTTTTCTACCAAATGGTTGCTTAAAATATTTTCTTTCATCTCACTCTAAAGCTTGAAGAGTTCTCTTGGGCGGCACGCCAGAGACATGACTGCCTCTGAAAGGGACCCTTTATGTTGTGTCTCTGACCTAGGAAACAATGTCTCTAAATGCAAATTTAGAAATTCTTCGCCTCATCATTCTCAGCAGGCATTGTGTTTTGAAATCTCTCTCTCCCATTACTTGAAAAGGAAGAAGAAAAAATTCAACACATTTAGTGTACTACATAGAGAAAAACGTATTTTTCATTCCTGCACATTGCTTCCAGAATTTTAGCAATAAATGTAACTGAACCACCAAAGCTTCTGAGACCAGAGGGGAAGCACGATCTCCTCCTCCTGCCCTAGGTAAGGGAAACTGTTTTCTTGGCAGTTTTTGCATGGCACCTCCTATGCAGAAATATGTGTACATTTGCTCATTTTTGGAATTCCATATGGTTAAATTGGAATTCCACCGTATGTGGAATGATCTGGACAGAGTTCTAGGACACATGGAGCCCACTGGATGTGATGCACGGACTGATCTCTCAGAGCTGAAGTGTACATCTGCACTAGGTCTGGTCCATCCAAAACATGACCTTTCAGTGAACCATAAGCACAATACAGTTAATACAGCAGTCTCAATATACATCATGCATTACTGGTCTTCACTGTAGTAATTATCGTTAGTGGCTAATAAAAGACAAATCATACTCACAGGTCCCTGTAATCCTCAAATTCATGCATGTCCATCTGGTAAAGAAATCAGCATATTGATAGTATGTACCAATTTACTTTACAAATCTAGAAATGATATTTTTCATCTCTTATATCTTATGAGGCAGAAATTTTTACCATTATTGTTGTCTGTCTTCTCCTGATGCAGGGAGCCCAAATCCCTCATGCTTTTTTACTGCATTTATTTACTTTCCAACACCCCTTCTCTCTCCCTGGAGAACATAAGGGTCAGAAAAGTGATGAGATGGTGTTAGCAGCAGCAGGAAGAAGATGGATGCAAGATCCAGGTTGGACAAAACTGCAAAGCAAGAACATTTGCACTCACCTTTTTATATCCTGTCCCCTTTGTCAAGACACATCTTTTGCTGCTCTTAGGCATATGCTTCAAACATCCCTAACAGTATGAGGTCAGTCAGTGTACCTTAAAAAAATCAGTGAAAGTGCCTAGGTCTGCAGAGTCCTGGGGAAAAGAATAGTGCCACTTCAATCACACGAGTGCATCATTAATCACATAGTGAAAAAGTTCTGGGTTTACAAAGTTGTGGTTTTTCTCCAGTCACACTGGATTTTATCATCCACCAAACTGTTGGTAGAGCATGACAAAAGAAGAGAAAGAACAAGATCTTTGGATTAACAGACCTCACTGTCAGTCAATGTGAGGACTGCAAATATTGATAACATCCTGGGCTGGGCATCCAACTCAGGTATCCAAGTGAAGAGCTGTTTTTCAGTCCTGCATGTGCTGAGGGAGAGCCTTAGGGAAGTTGTACAAAGGCAGACTGAAGATCATTGCTCTTCCCTGCCACACATTTCTTGGCCAAAAATAGGAGGGCAATTAATGAACACTATAAATAAAGAAAAATAAATACAAAAAGATGAAAAGAGGTTACAATAAAGCAGAAATTGGAAACTTGCATAAGTCAAAAAACAAGCAGCAGTCTAAATAGAGACAGGCTGACATCAGTTCAAGCTATGGGACTTAAAATAATTTAGGGCAGTCACCTTTAAAAAGAAGTCATAAAAATGCCTTGGTTATATCAACAATGTAAACCTTTCTACAGAGTAAAATCTCTGTTGTTTGTGGCTTTTTTCCCGTTTTCTCTGTTTTTTTCTTGCATCTTGCATTTCCCTCAGGTCCTATCCCTCACAGATAAATTTTCCCCATGCTCAGAAAGGTATTATTTAGAATACTTAAACCCAGGTTTTTAAAAATTATATTGATAAGCAATGGTATTTTTCTGGGTCTTTTACAAAGGGTGACATTTAAAAATAATACTAAGTTAATGCAACACTAATTTTTGCACAGTTATTTTTACTGTATTATGTCTCAAAATAACAGCAAGGCAGTTAAAAGTATAGACACTGCTGAAGAGATAAAAATGCTTTAACTTTGCCATCTATAAAGATGAACAATCAAGAAAAACTAATGCATGAAAATGATGTTACCATAAAATGGCCCAGAATTGTTATGGTGAACACTTATTGCTGTTTAAATGCGGATAAAAATATTGTTTAAAAGTATTTTAAAAAAACTTTTTGCAAAATGCCTTGTCACAGAAAACATAAATGGTATTGGCTATGTGCCAGGTAGAAACAAGCTAAAATATCCATGGGGTCGTAATGATTTTCCGGAAACTCGTTGAAACAGTGAAGTGTGTCACAAGGAGGATTCTCCTGATGAAACAATGTACAAATAGCTTCAATAAAGTAAGCAAAGGAATTAATTCTGGGAGAAGGGATCTACTCTGAGTTATTGAGAAGTTGCTCTCTCCTCATGTATCACTGTTTGTTGAGCTTTTGATGGGATACCATTCCTTCTTGGGCCAGGGTAGAAGAGCAGAGGAGGCTGCTGTTCTGCTAAGTTCTTTACTTCATAGTCTCATAGCTTTCTTGAAGGCAGAGTTCAAGGGGGTTACATGATAAAGCCAAGCAGCAACAGCAAACAGCAGGCAAAAAACAGCTTCTTCTTCTAATTATAGTTTCCGCGATATATTTATTTCTTTACAGAAGTGTGGATTATATTTGTTAATTGACCAATAAGATTAACACGTGATTCTAGTTTTCCTTTTCTTAACCCATCTTGGTCTAATTCTAACAGTTGTAAGTCTTACACAAGTGCTACATAGGTATTACACAGATTTGCAAATACAGTTTCTATCAGCTCTTATTGTTCATGTGAACACTCTATCTAAAAAATGTGAACAGTACAGTTCTATCTATATTTTGTCTAAAGTAAAGAATTCTGTGAAAAGGTAACACTGCCGCAGTAAGAACTGTGTTTAAGGTCTCTGCTGCAGCTTTTTAATGTTTAAGGCACTTAGCATATATTTCTACTAAAAGTTAAAAATCTATATTTCTGTTTCACTTTGGTGTGACTTCATGTATCTCAGCTTATCCAAAGGTTTTAATTCAACCCCTGTGCTTTGGCTTTCCTCTGGGCCTGAGTCCAGAGAAGCTTTCACTCCAACAACTGTTAATTTAAGTCAATGGGTACTACAGCTCAAACCACCAGAGAAAAGTAAAACCTGGGACTGGTAACTTATTACCCCTGACATAGACCTTGGGCTGCCAGGAATATCCTCTGTCCCTTTTTGGCTCAGTACAGGACACTGTTCAACCCATCTCTCTATCTCACTGCCTTCTTACCCCTTTGCACACACCGAGGAAAATGCAGGTGCAGTGTAGAGGCCGGTGGGCCTGTGGTACCAGGGACAGGGAGAGTCCACTGGTGGGACGGTCCCAAAAATTCCTAGTCTAGTACCAAAGATTCCTCCCCAAGTTAGGGTGACAAAAGAGGCTTTCCCCCGGATGCTCTGCTTTGCTATGTTAATGCACCCCAGTTCTGCTTCCCCGGTTGGCCCGTTGGCCTCCCTGCCCTTTGTTACCTTATATGTCCCATGCCCTAGAAGGTTCTTCACTCCAAGTTCCCCCCATTGGCCCTTGCCCCATCTCCACTCCCCCAGAGTGTCCCCATTGGCTCTCATTCCCTAGTCCCGCCTTTGTACCACCCCTGTGCCCTCAGATCATTGGTCTCTGAGGCTTGATCCGCTCCCATATTTAAACCTGGACCCTCCAATGTTCTTTGTCTTCATCCCTCAAAGCGTTCACGCATGTGGCTGCAATAAACTGCTCCTGTGGAACCCCATATGAAGACCCTTCCTGCCTCTTTGTCATCGACCCAGTTTAAGGAGCTATCTGTGTGTGTGTGCGTGTATGCGTGTGTGTGTATGGTGGTCTTGCTGAGCGTCTTCGCCTTGGAGACATTTTCGGAAGGTCACGGCTCCTCACCATCCAGCACCTCAAACCCGGAGCACGACAGTGAAGCTAGCTAGTTTAGAAAGAAAATTTCTTCCAAGTTGTTATGTTTCTCAAGTGAATGTCATATGAATCCATAATTGTGGAACCTCTTGAAACATTTCCAGCCTTACACAACATGTTTGTTTTAGGGCTCCGGTAACATCTGTAATGTGTGGGTCTGCTGAGATTTGGAACAGATGCATTATTTTCCTCAGCCACCTGGAAGAAAGTAAAATATTGAAAAAAGCTGGTTTACAAGGACTCCCTGGTGTCCACAAACTGGTCTGGTTAATAAAAGGGAAAATATTTCTGATTTTTTTCAGCTGCAAAACAAATAGTAAACATATAATTGCTGCTTTCTGTCAAGGACATAAAAATGTCAGGACGCTTGCAAGGCTTAAAATCAACACAGAGTAGCTTGCCTAGTGTTCTGGTTTGGGGCTGCATTAAGGATTTGTGAATGTACTTTTCAGACCTGTCCTCTAAACCTGAAAACTAAGAGAGAAGACCTCAAACCTGTATGCAATTCAGTGTAAACTAGGGCAGTTTTAGCAGGAGTTAGAAAAAATTAATAAGGTTTGGTTTAAGTTCTTAAATTCTTTTACTGGGGAAAATACACACTTGAAGTTTACACTTTTGAGAGCAAAAGATCTTTAAAAAAAGAAAAAGTGGCCAAGGTCAAATGGCAGCCCAAAGAATGGACTTTTCTCCAGACTGAGGAATGTTCAGCTTGTTGCAAATGCCCTTGAAATTAACTGGCAAACTATTTCCTATATACAAATACCACCAGCCATAACATTTGCTGAAATCCTCTTTTGCTTCACCTCAATATAATGAAATGTGGCAAAATCCTTTGTAATCCCCTTTCACTTCTTTGAGAGATAGGCTTCTGCCTGTCTTTAGGCTGAAAAGAGGAACTTTGTGTGCACAGCCCTGGGTTTTGGAGCAGACTGAATGGATGGACGTCATCTACCAACAGTGACTTTGTAGCTGGAGCAAAGCCTCAGGCAGGGATCAGGAACATCCGAGGAGACCCTGCTAAGCTGCAAGGCTCCGTCTGCTCCTCTGCTCATGTATGATCTCATGGCCTCAGAGGTGGTAGCATCCATAACAAGAAATTCCCAAGTTGGCTCAAGATGGAGCTTCTATTATGTAGCCACTGGTTCTTAAAGGCAGTGCATAAAGAATCTTCCTGTATGCAGAGGCCATGGGCTGTTACAGACCAGTCTACAGAACCCAGATATTGACAGGAGAGATAAGCCTTTAATGCAACTTTATAAGCTTTAGTAGCCAGGATTTCTCAGGTGGTCAAGGAGAAACTTTTTACTTTAAAAAAAGCGTTTTAAAACGTCCTCACAGGCTGACCAGAGTTTTCCCACATTCAGATATACAAGGTTTTGCCTGAATTATTTTCACACATTATCCTGAAAAGTCATCAGTGTTAGGTAAATGAAGTAAGGTGTTTCTTAACTACTGCTGGGAATAGGGAGGACATAGCATATACAGCAAAAAACACTTGTCGGAGACAAGAGGTTTTGTCTAAGATAAACACATTTCAGCAGCACATGCAAAGACCAGTTGTCTCACCAGACATCCTAAACTGCTGGCCTAAAAGTAATGTTTGGGTAGATAGTATCCTAAAAGAGAGAACTCTCTGGCCAGCTGTGTTTGCGGGCTTTACAATCCTGATTATACTTCTCCTTTGCATTCTACAGCTCAGCTGCAAAACATACACACTGGAATTTCCAAACTAGGTTTCAGATCTATATATTTCATTGAAATTATTTCTTCCACTTTGTTGGAACTCTAAAATTTCGAAGAAAACAATCTGCATCTATTGCCAAGAGAATACCAAGTATAGCTGGTTATCTTTTGTCTCCGCATTTCAGAGATTGAATGGCAATGATTAAAATACGATTTTGTAACAAATATTTATGCATCACTAACAAAATTCCTGCATTGGTCTTATGTGCTGGCCATTGCATAAGACCAACTCTTTACCACAGTAAGTTCATCTCATCTTTGAAATATAAATTACGACATTTATATGGCAAAGTGCTGTGTAAAGAGAGAAGTTGGCACTTCTTGAAAAAAAATAAACCAAATAAAATGTTTCTTTTCCAAGCTTCTCCTCTGCTAAGTGAGCTAGAATATAAGGACATTTAGTTATAATACTAAGAAAATGAAATATGGAATACATTCTTCTCCCTTCACCATCCCCAAAATCTAAATCTTCATTATCTAACAATTTACAATGAGCTACATCTGCAGAACTGCATAGCTGCATTTGAAAATCCCAAAGGCCTAGTGCAATTCCTAACAGATGTATCACTGCTTTCACACAAAGGGGAATACTGTGGCCCTCTAACCACAAGAAATACATCAAGTTATATCTCTGGTGATGGCTATAGCGTCTGGTGATGATATCATGCGCCAACTAGTTTTTTCAGCATCTTACATGGACCTAGAATTAGGCCTGTCTGTGAAGCTCAGCAGAGAATTGCACTACAGTTCACTTTTTACTGACTTTTCAGAAATGTTTTGGAACATTTCATTGAAATGATAATGCATTTATAGAGTTTATTATTTAATAAGCCATTTGTCATCCTTACATCATGGATATAATCCAGACATTAGGTTTACAGGCAATGTCTACCTATGTTAGACTCAAAATTGCTCTGCTGGTGCAGACATGCTTGATTTTTCCAGCTAAGCCCAATGTGGATACAAAGTGGGAGTGAGACGAGCAAACTTGGATGAAAATCTAATGGGAGTAGAAGGATTAAGATGAGCAGTTAAGGATACAAGGAGGGGGTAAAGAGCAAGCAACCAAGGTGGCAATGCAGTAGAGAAGGCAAACTGAAGGGTGCATCAGAGAAGTGACAGCAGGGCTAGATCCAAACAGGGATTGTCAGCTAATGTAGAAATTACATAGAGCTGTAGTCTTCAAGCAGCTCATGTAATTGCCAGTTATCCCAGGCATTATCTAGTCCATTGGTTTTTAGATATCTAAAAATTGCCACTCTTTAAAACTGATTGGCCTGTTTGTGCTAACGTTTTGGAAAGTGCTAGCTAGAAAGTGAGATGGGAATGTGCCGGTTCTTTCTAACAAAAACTCCCGTTTGCAGGTATGAAGCCTGGCATTGTTTCATTTACTGTCATACAGAGCTTCATCAGTCTGATCCCTTGGAGTCAGCTGCATGTCTGCATCACTGCCCTGGCCTACAATCAAGTGTTCTTGCATGCAGAAGAGCCTAGCCTGTGGATAAATTTGTTCTCAAGTCCGTGAATTTTCTCTGTCTTCCTTCCATGAACATTTAATATTAGACACCGCCTAGTTCTCAGCCTCTCAAGCATAATGAGCTACATATGCAAAACTGCGTTGCTGCATCACTCCTCTGCCACTTTAGAAGCCATCAAATTACTGTCAAAGCACTAAAAAAATTAAAAGTCTCAGTAGATTTTTAAATTAAGTATTATCAAGTAGCTGAGAATTAGCACTAGCATGCCTTTTCCCACTTACATAAAAGAAAATGTCCCTTTGGGTTAGTGTGGGTTGTTCACAGTTAAGCATATTCTTTTATCATATAGCCCATTTTTAGTTTCTTAACTGTCATGGTGCATTATATTAATATCCAATATCATGTCTTCCTCTGACCATAATTTTAGTGGTAATTCTCAAAAAGTAGCTATCTTCAGACAGATTTCTACTCACTGGAAAAATACTATGTTGATTGTGTGTCTACCATTGTAGACAGTAAATTCTGTCAACAGCATCTAGATAACTACAAATGGTTGTTCTTCCTACTGGGAGTATATATAAATACAAATTTACTTTTTATGTTAGGAAATCAAGCAGTTAATGCTCACTCAGAAAATTTGCCACAGGGTAACAAGATCACTGGTGATTATCATATAAATCTTTTAGTAAAAACATCCATGCAAACTAGATAAGGAATTCGAAGACAGATAGTAATGGTATATCTAAGAAATACTTTGCTTGATTCTACCTATGCACAACTTTTTACAGGGAAATCTCTAGTTGAAATTCTTAAATGGAATTAAAGCTTCCTTCTTTTGGAGGAAGGGAATGAAAATATAATTCATGCTAAAAAGATATACCTATCTTCAGTCAGAAGAATTTGAATTCAGCTGTGAAATTAGCCCACCTCTCATCCTTCATTAGATACCTTTATGAAAGGGGTATCTCTACAACTTTATCGAGAAGTCTTGACAAAGAACTTGGAAGAAACAAACTTGTTGTTGAGGACGATTGAACACTGCATGGCTGCAGAAGCTGTAGTGTTTTGAGAAAGTAGAAGCACATCTTGTCTGATTCCATGTTTGCCTGGGAAAATTTAAGGAAAGGAAAGATGCCAACAGGATGTGAAGACAACATTTTCAGATGAATTTAGGATGAAGATTGTCTGAGAAGATCAGAAATTCTAATGGAAGGTGGAATTTAAGACTCATCCAACATCTCAGAAAATTAAACTGATGAAAACTTATTTCTATCTGCTAGCAGAGACAATATGCTTGTCTGTGCCTTGTCTGATGATGATTTCTAGTTCCCTGGGGTTCAGTGAAATTCTGGGATGTTCTATAATTGCTTTCAAACTATATTAACTGGCATTTTTCCTTCCGTTTAGTTTCAGATGGGTAATCTGATGTTCAAGTGATTTGAGGATTTATTTTTAAGGGCCTAGGCTGACAGGAATTAAATATGCACAAGTATGATCTCACTAATTCTTCACATGCCTAACTCCATCTACATGAGAGGAAGGAAGAAAGGACAGGGAACTCTAAATCTCCACTACAGAGCAGCTGGTAGGAAATGACAGGCCCTGCAAGGCCATTATCAGCCACTCCCAGCCCTGGAAAACTTCTGTCATAATCAGATCATCTAAGAGTCAGCTTCCACTTCTGGTTAAAAGTTCATGGAGGTGTTGTATATGGTAGATTTGTCTTCCTTTGATCAACCAAACTCTTACTCAAAATAAAGGCAAAGATCACCAAAATGAAAAACAAAGAGGGAAAGGAAATAACACACAAGAAGGAACAACAGTAAGCTTTCTATGAGACACAACAGGCCACCAGTGAGCTTTGGAGATTTTCAAAGTCTTTAAGAGGCCTCCATTATTATGTCTTTCTCACAGATGGGGGACTTAAATATTGAGAGCATAATTAATGCCTGAGCATGCCAAAAGCTAACTCAAGAACAAAACCAACCTGTTTCTTATCTTCAAGACCATCCTGCCTTCAATCAATTGTTCCAAATCTAGCCACACAATAGTTAAATGTTTTTCCCTCTGTCTACCTTGATCCAGAATATTTTTTATGATCAAGATGTCAAATAGTATCAATGTAGAATCCAACAACTCTGGAGACAGGAGGGTGAGCATCTCCATTAGCCAAGTCTCCTCTCCAATGTGTTTAAGAGGAAAACCTCCTCCTAAATTCCATTTAACTGATTAGGCTAACTCACAGCTTGACTGGTAGAGCTGAAAACCATTTTCTTCCTTTCTTATTCTAGTTTGGGCAACTAATTCTACCTCTGACATTTACTTTTTAAAAAACATTTTATTTTAATTCAATCATGTATATAAAACACATTTTTTAAAAAAAGGATATATTATGCAGACTGTAGAGTACTCCCAAACAGTTCATTTCCACTTCTCAGGTCTCTGTTGCCTTCAGGTCAGAGAAACAGAATGGTAATAGAAAATAGAAACTCCAGTTAATGAAAAGCAATGAATATATGGATAAATACGTAAAAAATAACTATTAATATCAGATACTAGGAACAAGACTCCTAATCAGAATAATACTATGTGCTGGTTTTGGCTGAAGTAGAGTTAATTTTCTTCCCGGTGGGTGGTATGGGGCTGTGTTCTGGATCTGTGCTGAACACAGGGTTGATAATATAGAGATGTTTTGGTTATTGCTGAGCAGGGCTTACACAGAGCCAGAGCCTTTTCTGCTTTCCATGCTGCCACACTGGTGAGGAGGCTGGGGCTGAACAGGAGGTTGGGAGGAGACACAGCCAGGACAGGTGATCCAGACTGACCAGAGGGATATTCGAAACCATACAACATCATGCTCAGTATATCGAGTGGGGGGAGGAAGGAAGAAGAGGGAACGTTTGTCTTCTCAAGTCATCGTTGTGTGCGATGGGGCCCTGCCCTCCTGGAGATGGCAGAACACCTGCCTGACGTTGGGAACCAGTGAATTCATTCTTTGTTTTGCTTTGCTTTCCCTATTAAACTGTCTTTATCTCAACACATAAGTTTTCTAGCTTTTTTTGTAGCTTTTACCCTTCTGACCCTCTCCCTGAACCCCCTGGAGGGGGAGTGAGTAAGAGGCTGAGTGGGGCTTGGTTGGTGGATGGGGCGAAACCATGACATCCTGTCATGATAAAATCATTAGCAAAGGAGTATACAATTTATACACAGTAATTGCAACTTATTACCTAAACCCACCTGCTTTAAATACTGCGGGTAGTTCTTACATGGTGGTATTCTTTTCACAAAGAACAGGACTTTCTAGATGATGAGGAGTGAATCAGCATTTACATAAAGCAGGTATGATGCACTTAGATACGCTGCAACTCTTGAAAATGAACGATTTAATATATATTTATTTTTGTGCATCCTGAACTCACTTTTGGGTAAATTTTACCATGGACTGGACAAATTAATGTCTTCAGGTTGCTTCAGGGATTATTCCACACTCTGAGGAATTGAATAGGGTAGCTCAATGTTCAATGGCCATTTTTCTCCTCCCAAAATTGCATTCTATTTAAACCACCTCAAAAAATCCCTTCCTTCCATTTTTCCAAACCTTTCTTTCAAAATAATTGTGAATTGTTGCCATGTTTGGACACTTCACGATGGTTGTTTGGCAAAAGGTCTGTCAACTCCCTTAGGAAACCAGTCCCCAAGGGATCATAAATGCTGGTTTTCTCTTACATCCATCCCCTTTGACAGAACACTTTAGCGAGGATTTTGGATCATTTGCTTAGGTACAGGGTCACCAGTGTCATGCAATAGAGAGTCATGTGGACTATAGAGGTCACTAGATAGGCATAAGAAATTATATGCAATATATTAGAAATAAATACACATAGAAATAAATACACATACATATACTTAGAAATAAATACACATAATCACTACAGTCACAGAAGATTTTAACTCATATTAATATATTTCATAATTAAAAGAAAATACATGTAATAAAGGAATACCATTTTCAGTGGACATTTCCTTCCTGCCTACAGCTGGAAATTCATGTATTCTCTATAGATATTTTAACTAATTGGCTCTCAAGTTTACAAGACAAAAGGGAAGGCAATCTCTGATTGCCAGAGGTTTTATTCAGGGCCCAAGAGAGAAAAGTATTCATGTAAGTCATGGTCCTGTGCATACTTCCTTGGTGTGCTGTGCCAAGACTGATGTAACAAGCTTTGGGAATCTTCACTGAAGACCCGAATGTGCTGAGATACGAGATAGCAGCCATCATCCTGACAGTCTGGCAAGCTGTCTAGAAGAATTCTCTGAATCTGCTGGGAGAGTTAAAGTATCCTCTGAAGAGTGAAGGATTTCCTGATATCTGGCCTAAATCACAAAAGTTAGTTTTTACATGGATTCCAATTTCCTTTGTAGCTAGCACTCACAAGGATGGACCTTGTGTAAAAAAAACTACCTAGAAAACAAAATTTAAAAATATTTTCTAGGATAATATCACCAAGCTTTTTATTGGTGTCCTGTAAAAGGAATTCATTTAGTGAAATCTTGTCTTTAAATTGTAGTCACGTATTATCCCTGGCAATCTTATTAGGGAAGATTTCTAGAAACTGCTTCCCTAAGACCATACCTTATTAAGAACTTAAATTGTAAGTACTTAAATATTTTTCTATAATCCCATAGGAAAATTAATGTGATGATTTTAAAACAGCTGAAATGAGCTGGCACAGTCACTGGCATCAGCTTTCTTCAGACCAGACTTAGTACTAGAATCTTGTTTACTTTGCAAGCACCTGTGAAAGTAATACTGTAACATTTTCCATGAAAGTCTGGGATTAACAGTCTAGTTTGTATTTAGTAATAAGCAGTCAACTAGTCAAGATTTGGTTTACAAAATAACTGTGTCATTGTTGTGGCGTTTCCATTTTCTTCGGTTCTGTCCCTTTTATATTTACTATTTAAAGTAGTAATTAATTTTAAAAATACCATTTAAGCAACTTTTCTATACATAAATATTCTAATATTCAAAATAATAAATATTATGGATTTTAAGATGGCCATAGTTAAATACTGCTAATGTGAATGCTTCTATAAGACAGGTGAGATGGTTTGCAGTGTTTCTAGTGGAGAAGAAAAATCATAACCAGTAATTCAGCACAGAACGGAGACATACTCCTTTCTAATAGCTTGTAAACAAGTGATGCCACAAAACCCACCAAGACTGGTACTTACTTGCAGTGTTAGTCTCAACAGAGACACCGAGGCTTGAATGAACTCAGGTCTTCATCTGTGTCTGAGTAATTTTCCAGAGCTGTGGTGGAGTTCAGAGGCGGTGGGAAGTTCTCACATCTGCCAACCATGGCTGTTCTGCAGGCCAAGGCATTTTATTTTCCAGTGGTGCAAATCCAGCACTAAAATATGCAAAATTCCTGACCACAGCTATAGCTTCATGTAGCCCAAACTCTTTAAACTTCTAATATAAACAGTTTCCCCAGCCATATTTTTCTGCTCTTTCATAAGTGTGGGCTATTCTTGTTTTAATCTAATTTAAATTGGAGACAGAACTAAGGTCTGCAATACAGGGAAGCTGAAAGGGAAAGGAGAGACAAGATTATCACTAGGAACACACAACCTGCACTATGTGTTACTACAATGTCAATCCTAACTTTCTATCAAAGCCTCTGTCTTGTACCTTTAAATAGCGCATCAAGAGTGAAGCAAACAGCAGCAGATATGGGGAATAAAAAAGCCAGAGACCATCACCAGCTTTTTTTTGTTTGTGAACATCTTCTCACCACAGAAGGGAAGCAGCAGCTCAGCCTTCATTTGTTTTTCCTTAGTTTCTTATTCTCTCAAGTGTGGTCAGTCATACTTGGCTAATTATTGCTACAAAGAATCTACAAGATGGATTCACCTGTAGCTGCATCAGGACATCTATACCAGATTAAATAACTTGAAAGCTTAACTAAATTACTTCCTATAAAGAAAATTAAAACAATTACTGATAAATCTGGCGTACTTTCTAGACTATTTATCTGCTTAGAGTAACATAATTAAATGCAAAATCATTCATGGAGGAATAAAGAATGTGACTCCTGATAAAAAAATTCAGGCCTATAAAATAGCTAAAAGCATCTCTAAGATCTGGCTGAACATGAATACTTGGTGTCCTTTAGTTAATCTTAAACTGCAAATGGCACCCATCTAAACCTTGTAGTTTTCAAATTAAAAAAAAAGAAGGCTGAGCTATTTTAAAAGTGAAACTATGGGTTGGGACGAGCAGTTCAGTAGCAGAATACAAAACTATTGCAGGCTGAATTTTTTTTGTGAGAGTAAGTAACCTCCTATTACACTTTAAATTATGGTGGTGCAAAACATTTTAAAAATTTTCATCAAGACAGGAAGTCTTTTTAAGTCACTATTCAAACACAAGATAGTGTTTTCATGTAAGAAACTCTGGACGAATTGAGTTTTTTAGACAAGGCAACAGTGGCTTCTTGGCGCTTTAAAAGTCTGATAATCTAAAGCAAAAGGTAGGAGCTATGCCCCTCCAATGTGCAAAATCCTTGAACTCAAAAATGTAAGGTGATGTTTTCTGATATATGTCAGCAGATCAAATAAAAAATACTAGCTGCTTGTGAGGTAGGATTTGGGGTAACAGTAGCATTCCACCACAGAAAAAAAAAAAAAGAACATAAGATGAAGGTTTTAAAATCTACATTAACATTTGCCTGTAGCAGAAACAAGCTGTCCTTTTCTGACTGCAAGGCACCTATTGTTTGTTATTGCCTGAATTGATTGTTGATATGAAAGAAAACCAAAGTAATCTCACAGCAAAATTATATACTCTCAATATAAGAGAATAGCTTGGCAACATGTAAGTCTGTATGCATTCATGCCAAGACATTTCAGATTGAAGGAAACATTTATTACACTTCTACAATGTCTCCAGTCTGCTGCAATACCTTCAAGAGAGCTATTTCCACAAAGCCTAATTTAAAAAAAAAACCTTTTCCATGACAGCATTTGAGCTTTTAAATAAAAATGTAGATTGCTAAACAACTGATTTTCACCCAGAGGTAGAGAAAATCATTGATTAAAACAGCTTGAGTATTCCGTCAGCAGCTGGAATTGCTCTCTATACATGAAAGTTGTCACACTTACCTCTCAGGTGTAGCAAGAAGATGGCTTTCTACAAAAAGGGTGACCTAGGAAAGAGCAAGCTCTCAGTTTGGTGTCTCCCAGCAGAGTTCCATGGAAGTGTGAAAACTGTGTTACTGAAATCCATAACTAACAGTGCCAAATCTGTCACCCAAGCCCAGGAACCCCAGTATTTCCCCAGTACCCCTTTGGGCAATGTTTTTAACTGGCTGACTCTGAGTCCTCCTCTGAAGCATTTCATTCAGGCCTCTCTTGTCCTTGTTCACCAGACAGGACCTGCCATTCTGGGTCAGGCTGATGATTTGCTCCAATAACCTTCAGTCCTGGGTTAATATTTAAGTCCCTTAGCTGTGAAAGCAGGCAGGACAGGAGAAAAAAAAATTTTAAACAAAGATCTTCATTGCAAGAGAGGCAATTCCTCGGAGTGGAGGTAGGGGACTAAAAGCATGCCTTACTATCACTAGTAGCCAGCTCAATAAATGGTGAAATTGCTTCCCAGTGCCTCAGGACTCTCTATTGCAGTCTAGTATATGTGTTGCTTTGGTATAATTAATCTGTTCATATATTCCTAGTGAATTTTTCCATCTGCCTGAAAAAATTCAGAGGCCTTGGCAAAATCTTTCCTTTTTTCTACCTGCCAAAACAAAGCAACAGTTTATTTCCTTTTCTCTGTACAATTCCTAATTACTTTATTTTCCCCCTCTGCACACCTTTTTCATGCTTATCTCTACGAAAAGAGACATGAAGCACTTTGCCATTTCAATTCTTGGAATGGCTGCACATCAGATTAACCACTTACAGCATCTCATAAAGATATAAGTAGATAATGAGATTTGTTTTGGCAACTCAGCACGACTTGTGAGAATGTAAAATTGTATCACTGAGGGAGGCATCAGAAAGACACAAACGTCTTTACCGAATGCAACAATTAAGTTTATTCCTTTCTTGCAGGAATTGCTGTTCTATTTCTGAATCTAAATAGATACTCAATTCAGAGCTTTTCAGCTAAACACAGCTAGCCAGATCTTCTTGTTACTTAAGACATATCTGATCTGTACTGTGCTCCATCTGTTAGCAGGCTGTAATGCTTAAGCCCCATGAATGACCATTCATAACACTGCCAGCTGGATGGCAAATACATCAGGCCCAAAAGAAAAGGAGAAGTATGCTGGAGGTGCAGAGGCTTCCTTGCCATGTCATAGCAGGGTAAGTGGGGAAAAAAAGAAAAGTAAAGGAACTACGTAATGAAAGACAGGACTCGAGGAAATGGCATGAAGCTGAGTCAGGGAGGTTTAAGATGGGTATCAGAAAAAGGTTCTTCACCCAGAGGGTGGCTGGGCACTGGAACAGGCTCCCCAGGGAGCCTGACAGAGTTCAAGAAGTGTTTGGACAATGCCCTTGGGCACATGGTGTGACTCTTGGGAATGCAGGGCCAGGAATTAGGCTCAGTGATCCTTGTGGGTGCCTTCTAACTCAGCTGAGTATATGGTTCGATGAACTAAGCAGCCAGGACAATTGCAAAACAACAGTCTGATATTCTTAGTATGTCTGCTTTAAAATATGCTATTAAACAACAGTGTTGCCTTTTCATGACTCAGTACAATCTCCTGATTAGGTACATCATAATGCAACAGCTGGTCAGGACAGTATTAGTATCTAGCAATTTATCAAAGCCTATTTTTTGGAACTTCAGCAAATAATCTAAAAAATACACTTACAAGAAGAAATCACTTGAAATTTACTTGGAAATGTGGCCCATTTTATTTTAACTGAAAAGCATTCATTATACAGTGCAAACAGCTCTTTGGTAAATTTACTGGTTAAAATAACAACAACAATGACTTTGTTTTAGGTAACATTAAAAAAAGAAAATAAATATGTACAATTTGCATCATATTACAGCAATATTCTCACAATGGATACTGAGGAAATGGTCATCTAGCCATTGGCCACTGTTTCAGAAATGTTAAAATCAACATTGATTCTAGAGACACTGCAATAAAACTGAACTAGTATAATCCATGACTGATTACATTTTAGACTGTGGATAAAGACCTGGTTTTCCTGATTTATAAGCAGATGGATGGTGGAAAATAACTCAATATTACACTTGTTACACTTGTTTAAGCATATCCAGACTCCTAAGCCCATTTTATTTACCATATGAATAAACAGTGAACAACGAAGAAAACCTCCCACTTTACTCTGGAGGCTGGAGAAAAGGAACAATCAGATATAAGGTACTATTTTACAATGTATAAATGGAAACTCTCTTCTCCTATAAGCGGAAATCTTGAGAAAGTTTATTTAAAGCAAAATTGAAAAGGAAGAATGCAAGTAGTAACCAGTTGGATGCACTACTGCCTTATTTAACTGTTTGGACAGTTAAGTTACATTTGGTTTAGCTCTGCAACCCTTCCTCTTTGAGGAATTTCTGCTATAGGTCAATGGGAGTTCCATCTGAGTTGGAATTACAGGACGAGACATGTGGTTTGGACTCTCAACAAAAGTCAACAAAATACCAGAGTATCAAAGAAATACAAGAATGACAATTTTCAGGAACCATATGATACTCAAACATGCTCGCCACACACAATTTCTAGAAGTATTAACAAAGAATATTACATAAAACATTGTATATAAAATCAATTAAAATATTCTCAAAAATATAAATTGCAATTCCATGTGTACCACACACCTTTAACACAGCACTCACATGTACGTATTGCTTCCACCATAGCATGAAACAAAGTTTCTGTAGTAAGCTTTAAAGTTACACAAAAGTTTGAATGTGTGTCATGGTAATAGTTTATCAAATTAGAAATTATTAATGTTAGTAGAGAAATTATGTGCCAAAATATGATAGTGGATTTCATATTGCTGTGCTAGGTTAGTTATTAGATAGGTATTTGTTCTACCATGCAATAATTAAGTACTCAGTCTGTTTGCATAATCTGAAATATTTAACATATGAAGATTTAATTTTGTGCAGATTTATTTGATACCCCAGTCTCTGTCCCTTGATTTTGAATGCTTAAACTCAGAAGTCAGTGAATTATGCAACTAGCTCTGGTTCTAGCTAGTCCTGATTTAGGACTAAAGGACAGAGCAATAACCTCTAGCAAATTAAGTATTCAGGGAAACAATCAATTCTGAATTAACACAAAAAAAAGCTGTAAAATGAGGTATGATAGTTGTCCTTCACTCAATATAATTCCTGGTCAAAAATATGCAGTTTGCATTCTAAAAAGTACATAACTTTGAAATGCTAGTGTAGACATATATTCTATAATGTTCAACATTTAAATGGGCGATGAAGTCCACTGGCAGACCATTTTTAACATGAATGACAAAAATATTGAGGTAAAAATATATATTCATTAGATGAAACTGAAAAAAAAAAATAAAAATCAAATACCTTATCAGAAAAAGTAGTCAATCCACAATTAATCATGCTGCTTGATTTTGATTTTTCTTTTTTTCAACAGTGCCACAATATAATCAGGAACATATGTCTATTGGCGATATGTACAATGAATCAGTAGGAATCTTTGTATACAAAATGGCATGTGACATCTTTTCACATTTTCAAAACAGGGCCATACAATTACAAGAGCTGATCTGAGATCAAGAGAAGCATGCTTTAAAACTGACCTGGATGGTTATGTTACAAAGATTTAAAATAAATGAAACAAACAAACAAAAAAATGTTGTCAAGTAATTACGTATGTTTTGACAAAAAGGATTATGTTAATTTTTAAGATCAAATGCTACTCTGTCATGCATGTTTCCCTAGAATGAGGAACACTGTCAATTACATCTATAATACACATTCAGTTGTTTTTTCTTTCTTCCAATTACAGTTATTTATATTTCCTTACTAATTCTAGCTTTTTTTGCTTTGAAAATTTTGATTTATTTTGCTCCTTGAATTAAGGAAAGGATGTTGAAAGGCGTCAAGTAGCTTTGTTTATTTCAGCGCTGGTTCAGACCCAGCAGTGATAGTGTGATTTAACAGAATTTCCATGCATTGATGTTTGCAGAAACTGGCCTGCTGTGACATTGCTACAGGCACAGTGACCTTGTGTTTTCCTTTTCCTGGCATTTTACTAAATAACAGCAAAGAGCTAAGTATCAACACAGACTGGTACTAGAAAGGGATGGTAAACTTTTAATGTTGCTAAGTAAAGACAGGAAACAAAGTGTTTATTTCAGAGTAAATCCTAAACCCAGTCATTTTGGGTACCTAAAACTACCTGACAGTGTTCTTTTAAAGTAGCACCAGTTTGAGTTTCTCTAACCTGAGAAGTATAACACACAATTAACTTTGACCTGTTTGCTAATTTCCCTTTCGTTAAGTTTTGCATTGTGATTTACCTTCATGGGCAGAAAATAAAATGATACATTATGTTATACTGTTACAGCACCATTAGAATATTGTAAATCTTGGTTTCTTGCTGTTGTTAGGACTGTAGTTACCTGTTTTTGCCATCAGCAGGCACTGATATGATTTGAGGAGTATGCACCCTAAATTCTTAAAAAGGAGACTTATGGCTTCTTTTTATTAGTATTTTGTTGTAAGCAGACTGGACAGCAATCTCCTTTTCCCTTCACAGGTGCTTCGCAGTCAGCTGGCGGGCATGATTCTACAAAACAGGTAATCTGACCAACCTGTGCCAGGAAAAAAATAACAGAACAAAAACATACTTAGCTACATATTCCAAACAAGAAATACATTTTTTATGTTATTGCAGAACATATTCTCATTCATTCTCTGTAAGAACCTGACTAATACTATAACCCCACATAGTTTGTTTCAATATCAACTTACTTTGAGAAGGTTAAGGCACTCTCTGTATTACCACATCTTTTTGATAAAGCAGCACATATGCTTTTGTCTAACATTCAGGTGAGACTGGGGTACCAAGCACTAACATACTTTTTCTACTACCTTTTAAAAATTTTCTCTCTGATAGAAGAAAATTACAGTCTAGCACTAAGTCAGATGAACTTTTATTGATTTTTATGCATTTTTTTTGACTTCTTCATTAAGCGTCTCGCTTTGCAGTTAATTTCACCCGTATAGCTTTACATAAATGAAAACAGAAATATAATAAAAATAGATAATGGCTGGATTGAAAAACAATGTCCAGGGCCGGAATATCTGAATAATATAATTTTCTGTACAAAATAACTGAAGATCCATAAAAAGAAATTTGCAAGTATTACCCAGAAATTAGCAGGCACAAAACTGGAACTGCTGGCTTAGAAACAGAATTATAATTTCTATCTCAAAGTGAATTTCCACATACTTACTTTGCATTCACACAAAGTACAAGGGTCCCTTTTCCAGGTTTCATTGCTGGAATATGATTTACCCTCTTCATCAGTGCAATCAGAATTACTGAGGCGTGATTCAAGTTTTTTTATCTGAAAACATTTAAAAAAGTAAAGTAACTGAATCAAAGAAAGGTTTTTATTTGTGTAAAGTATTCTGTCTTTTCCCTTATGCTACATGCTATATAATCCTTGTTATACTTGTTTGGGTTTTTCTTCTCACTACTTAGTTTTTATAATGCTAAAAGATTAAAAACAGGTAAAACATATGGAGATAGTCTTTCAAAAGAAAGCTAACAGAAAATACATCTTTCCTACCATTGGAATATTCACCTAGAGCATACAAAGATTAAAAACCTACATGTTTCATATACAGAAAACCAAATTTAAACTGTCAAAAATGTTTTGGAAAGGAGGTGAGTTTTAAAATTTCTTTTAAACACCTTAATTTAAAATATTTACTTGAATTTTTTATTAACTTCTGTATAGTGTACATTTTAAAAATGGGATTCCACTATGGCTGAATAGAGTTTACCTGCAAACATTGTGAAGTCTTCTCTAAGTGATCTAGATTTTACCTATGTTTACAGCTGTAGTCTGGCATATTACTTCTTATGAAGTCTACATTTTAATCATTGCTTTACACGGATTGCATAAGTTTCAAATGGTAAAAAAGATTTTATTAAAACAACACACAAATTTTTAGAGAAGGATTAATTCTGTGTTTAGTATACAATGGTTACACAAGGCTTCAGGTTCAAAAGTCAAGTGGGTCCAGCTGTAGAATATTTCAGTATGATTTCAAAAGAACACAGAAATCAAGAATAATAACACACAATGTTCTATGTTGGTTTTTGTTTGAGATATTATGTGGTAGGTTTTGTCTGCAGGGGATGTCTAAATATTAAAAATGTAAGATGTTAGGAAAACATTATTAATTAAATCTACAATTAGACTTGATAGACTAGAATTAGTTCATGATAGTATCTTACCTGATTTCTGAGGCTTGAAATAGTTTTTTGCATTTCCAAAACAAATTCTTTGAAGTCATTCACTGCGGGTACATTTCTGTTTTCATTAGATGCTGATGTGGCATTACGAAAATATTTACTCTGTTTCACAGAACTAAAACAAATGAATGCCAAGTCAGGATATTCATCTAACTCATTTTTATTTGGCTAGATAGTCTAGGACACTTAACAAAAGTGTAAAAAAAGAGTAACCAACAAACGTAGGAACGGTATGAACCACAGCAGCACACAAGACCAGCTGGTGCTGAAGATAGACTCAGGACAGGTGAGCTCTAGATTACTGTGAATATCACTAGCAACAGAGAATTTCTTATACTTAGAAAATTATGTATTTCATGCAGGGCTACACACAAAGTTGTCACCAGTGACACTATAGAGCATCACCTTAAATTCATCCCTAAGCCTCCAATATGAAAGCAGACTAAAAGGAAAGAGTCTTAAAAAGTGTTCCTTCTGATATGAAATTCACATTTCACATTCTGAACCATATTCTTCCTCTACAGGCTTGTTAGCAGAACATGTATTTTAAGAAATATGACTTCAAGAAGGAGAAAGTTTGGTTTCATAAATAAATGAGAAGTACTTCTAGATATGCATATTTTTTCCTAACATTTGACATCAATACTGCTTATAATACACAAAAGCTAAAGTCTTTTGTCTGCAGTACTTTCTAGTTGACATCTCATAACAGATATATAACACTAAATTGTGTTAATCAATTCAATCTGTTGATGAGGAAGAGTAACAAAAGGAACTGTCCATAACTAACAATATATTATCTGGCACCACTTGAAAAAACATGCATTCAAAAGCATAGACAACAATAATTTTTAAGTCACTTATTACATTAAGATCCTTGAATCCATTACTATTTTGCAGATCCTTGAATCCATTAATAATTCCAGGCATTACTATTTTGTTAACATGTCATCTCCAGTGCTAAGGGATACCCAAAGAATGAACTGGCAAAAAATTCTCATATATCAGGGCTCAGGATTTATAATCTTTCTGCATAAATTAAAACAGCACTTACTGGCAGGGGTTCAAGCTACTGTTTCCCATAGTTTTTCATCTAAATTAGAGAAAAAGAACTCTAAACAACGTAACATGCTCAAGTTCTAGTAAAGCAGCTGCTATTGTATAACAAAAGATTTAATCTTCCCCACCTGTTCAAGTTATTGAAAATCAGAAGCTAAAAAAAAAGGAGGAAAAAACCCTTCTCACCACAAATGCAATTTAAATAGAACACTGAGCATGAGAGCTGATGGGAACATTCAATGACTGAAGTTGTTTTAGCTTTATGCTACAAATGAAGTATTGTACATCTACTATTTTGTATTCCTAATTAGTAATTGGACTGAAACACAGTAATTTCTGAAACACAGTCAAACAAGCTTGTCCTTAGATGTAAGCATTTATTTTTTTCTTGTTTTCATTTTTATTTAACACCTTTTACAGTTTTAGAACTATGGGACTAGCATCCTTAAAAAGTGAATTGCTGTTCTGTAAATTTTTCTAGCAGTTCACTTGCAAAGACAGACAAAACGTCCTTCTTCAAGGATTACCTGAAAGGAACCTACCTTTTCATATTATCTATAAACCAGCTTATACTTAGCTGCTGTCTTCTCTTGTCTAAAATCCTAAACACGTAAAGGATCTTTCATTTCAGGACAGATTCCTCTCAAATAAGTGAAATATAATCATGGTGTTTCTTCAGGTACTGTAGAAGATACCATCCAGAGTATTTGAAATTGCTGAAATACATTTAGCTCTTTATGTATCTGTCTAGATGCTTTCCTTGCTGGAGTGGGTAGACCGTACTTCGTCATCATCATCACTCAAACAGAGAGTTTTATTTGTTAAAAGAATGCATGCTAAATAGAAAGAGCTATAATTCAAATGTCTCAAATTTGTTCATCAAGAAATGCTCTGAGCAGAACTCGTTTCATGTCACTAATTCATACATAAGTTTTCATTCCCTGGAAAGGGCAGGGACCCTGTGCAGCTGACAATTTGTGACTGAAACTGTGATTTACTTCCTTGCTGTATTTTGAGGATTAGGTTGTTATAAACAATATTATTTGTGCTGCTGTTCTCCATTCCTTATTTTGGTACCAGAAGTAATCCTTACCATTACCACAAATTTTTATGCAAGTGAAATCAACACTTGGTATCCTCCTATTTCTACAGGAGAATCTAGAAGCTCCGAAAAGGAGCTATAGAAAAGGAAATAGAAATAATTTAGATTAATTTAGTTACTGCAGGCACTGTAGGAATGTGGCATTTCAAATCCCCAAATTACGCTTCATTAATGTTTTTTTTTTTTTCACGAAAACTGCAGGAATAACAAAAGTACTATACTTATACTACTCACAAAGAGTTTTAAACGAATTTGAGCTTGAAAAAAGTGGTTTATTTTTGTAGATATGTAGAAGTGTCAGAATAAAATACATCAATCATAAACTTGAGAAAGCAGACCCTGGAAAAAAAGTGGTATGTGCTTACAAAAAAATCATTCAGTTCCATTCCATTTTGAAAGCAAATTTTTTTTATAATTCTTAAAAAAAAATTCTCACCTTACTGTTTTGGCCGTTTTCATTTTCTTCAGGGGCTTGTCCTCCCGAAAGCTGTAGTCAAGAGAACGTCTCCCCCGAAAGTGATATGAAAATGCATTAAACTGTCCTCTGGTTCTACAGTCTGAAAATGGACAAGATATTACACCTAGACAGTATATTTCAGCAGTTACAATATTAATATGATTTTGCAGTGTTTTCTGAATTTAAAGGCAAGTCATACATTCAGTCTGATCCCTCTGGAATTGGTTCATTCAATTCATTGGCAGATGAATATGTCTCAGTGATAGAACATTTAAGGAAATTAGATGCAGAGAATGTGATTACCTGCAGACCAGCTTTTTAGTATGAAACAAAGGAATAAATACTATTTTAACAAACCTATATAGTCCTACTTTAACTATTCTTTCCACTTCTGAAATTTTCACTCTCTTGGCTTTTAATTATTTTCTCCTTTTCAAAAGGGGCAACCACGTATGAAGAAAAACAAAGACAGAAAAACCACTCTGTGGGTTCCTCATCTATTCCAGGCATTATTATTTGTTATTTTTGGCATCTGAAAGAGAATTTTTAATTAAATTCCAAATTTGCAGACATGCTTTATAGGTTGACAAGTCCTATTTCCAAATCTGAGGAATTTGAAAGTATCACCAGACACTAAAACTCTTTCCACCACAGAGTAAAAATCTCAAGCCTGAGACTGACCTAAAACAAAAATCTTCTCCTAAGATCCTAAGAGGACATCTTGACAGGACGAAGTATGTCTTTCTTCCAGTTCACTTTATTTAGCCTTCCAAACATAGTGAGCATTTGGACAGAGTCCCATTTAAAGAAGAAAATGAAAACAAAATAAAACTACAAACAGTACTTGATACAGGAGACAATGAGAAAATAGAAGTTCTGTCATTTCTCTTCACAGAAGCTTTAAAGCTAAAAGTTATAATGGGCTAAGATGAAGCAGGAACAAGCTGCATGATCAACTGCTAGAAGCAGAGCCTGCTAAAACAGAAGGGAAAGCCTAAATACAGGATGCCACACATTTCTCACCTAAGTCTGGTATTAACAGAATGAGCCATGAAAGCAACTGAACACAGGAAGGAGTCATTTTCCATAATGTTTCTCTTAATTTTCACCAAAACAAATTAAATCAGGAAGTCAATAACATTTATAAAGTGTTTTTCTGGAATTTAGATTGAAGTATCTTTAGATTGAAGTATCTTTAGATTGAAGTATCAACAAAAATTGCTGCAAAAGTTTCAAGTCTATAAACAATGCTGAAATGAGCAACTAGAGAAACAAATGTAAGGTTGCTCTGATTACATGAAATTAGGTATCTTGGACTACTTTTAATTGTGTTGGACTTTTACTTAAATTACAATATCACAATTTCCCTGTTAGGAAAGACTTAAGTTTGGCTTAATGGCTTAATATCATTTAGGACACAGAAAAAGAAAAGGATGACTGACCGAAAAAAATTTCTGAGATCAAAAACAATATCTACAGATCATTCTCAAACACAAGTTATCCACAATTCCCCTTCCCTTTTCTTTCCTTGTGGTTTGTCCCATTCTTTAATAAATGTATTACTTTCCTCCTATAATAAGAGCACCCACCAAAGAATTATGTGGCATTTACTGCCAGCATATTGTTCATTTTTCACGTGTGTCCCGCTGCTTCCCACATAATCTCCTTGCTGTCCATTCAGAAAGTGAACTCTCAGATGGGAACAGATCAATGTGTCTGTAAGAAGCTCGGCATGAAGGCATTTTTGAACACCCTTAGACACTTCTATATTTAGTATGGTGAGAAAAAATATCACACTGAAGGGTTCCTGAAGAAAGAACTAATTTTGGTCAGAGGAATTTTTCTCTTAAAGCAATGTGTTGCTTAAAGTTTTCCTGAGTGTCACAAAACCTCTAGTTTCTCTTGGAAGCAATATGTGAAAGGTTTCTGCAATCCTCCTTTGTTCAATAACTGCTGTGGTCATCTTGCATAATAGAGGGGTTTTTTTGGTACAATAACACAATGGCCCATTGTTTTTTTTATTCCTAGGCTGTTTCTTAGAAACAAAGGTCTGAAATCTTGGGAAGGTTTCATCACCTTAGACTGGTAAATATGAGAACCATATGTCCAGTGACAGCTGTAAGTACACAGATCTGACTTCCTGTGTTTTTTTTAAAACTCAAATGTGTCAACTTGCCAAATTAACAGCTCTTGTTCTTGGTTTCTGTTTCAGGTACAACAGGGAGGAATGTCACGGCTGAGAGGTGCAGGACAAAATGCTTTAGCTTCCAGAAAGCCTAAATCTAAATCAAGAAATTTCTTGTCTCTTTTTTTTTTAAATTTTTTTTAATGAAGAATACTTTACCAGTAGCAGTAAATAAGAAAAATTAGCCTGAAATTCTGCTTTTTTTCAGCCTAACTGAAGTGTCCCAAAATTAACTATACCCATTCCAATTAATTTTCTGCAGAAAAGTGAATGTTTGAAAGCAACCTAAGAATTCTTTTTCTCTATGGACAGTTTTTCTTCCAGAAGTTAGCTATTGTTACACTGCAAGTGTCAAGCTGATCCATATACAAAATCCTGCAGCATCACAGAATCTTTTATGTTGGAAAAGACCCCTGATATCATCAGATTCAACCTTTGACCAAGCACCACCTTGTCAACTAGATCATGGCACTAAGTGCCACATCCAGCCATTTCTTGAACATTTCCAGGGATGATGACTCCACCTCCCTGGGCAGCCTGTTCCAATGTACAACAACCCTTTCCATAAAGAAATTGGTATTTCCATTTGTATATGGAAGCCATGTCCATATCTTCTGAAAATCCCCTGTTTCTCACAAGGTTTTAAAAATGCAACTATAATGTAAATTGGATAATAAAATATCTGACAGAGAATTATTGAGCACTCTTAGTTCTCTATGAATCACTCCTCAAAAGTGAGTGGCCAAAAGGCCATGGAGAATTAATCTAATGGTAGATTAAAATAACTTGAAAGACTGAGGAAATGTGAAGCAAAGCACATATATCTATTTGATACTAGTTTGATTCTCTGAGATCTATTGTAGTGAATTAGGTTGCTCTTACTGTAAGCATTGGTATTAAGAACTTGTAGACATGCCAGTGGGAGCAGTAAAAGGGTGGAGAAACACTGAAAATATCTAATGTAAAAAGATATTTTTGAGTAGATGTTTTCACAAAGCTGCTACTTAAAAATTGCACAACATAGGAAAATGTTCACACAAAATGAAGCCCTAACTCAAAATAGCTGGTTTTGTTATTGCCAAAATGGGCCACAACCCTTCAGGTTGCACTGCATCTATTCATTTGTTCTATTGAATAAGACTTTCTAACAAAAGATAAATTAAACAGCACCAAAAATGTAATGTGGTGGTCTAAAATCCAACAGTAATCTGCTCAGATCAGAACAGATATATTTTGTATAAAGATTACTTAAACATCTGAAAAGAAAAAGGTATAGAAGGTAGAAGATGAAGTAACAACCCAGACTGTCATCTGCCAGCTGATATACTGGGGAATTTTAAGAATAAAGGTGTTTCCTGTAGTTGATCTCAAAGCTCACAGATTGAGCTTCAAGATCTGTCTGCTGTCAGAATGAGAAGGTTCAGATGTTGTTGGGAAAGCAAATGTCCAATTTGTTAATATATAGCTAATGATAGACAAAGGACATTAAAAACATATCATACTTTTGTGATCTGAATAGGTCTTGGATGGTCTGCAAGTAGATTCAGGAGAAACATTAGGTTCTTGACACCAAACCAAAGCAAATCCAACCCCTCCAGTGGAAAAATTAAATAGGACTAGTTGGAGGATTTTGAAAATCAAAAACATGCAGCTTTTGGAATATAAATCAATAAGAAAAAGTAATTTCAGACAGACTGAAAATCCATGGAAATTTTTAAAATAAAGACCCTAAGAACTCTTCTGCCCACTAGACTGTGGAGTGAACAATGTCTTAGAAAAGCAGCAAAGTACACAGGAAAGAAGTAAATCCTCCAGCTGCCTTGACTTGTAGAAAACACTGAGATACTTCAATTAGGAGGATTTCCTACCCATGTTAATTTTACAGTCAATGAACACTTACATAAGTCAAGATTGCAGCCTGACTGTCCTCTAGAGATATCTCTTTATTGCCAGCAGTGGGACTTTGAGAGATCTGGCAACTCATTCAGAAGTTTGAATTTAAACAAAATGATTGAAGCCGATTGTTTCCCTGTTGCTTTTCACCAGGGATGGCAACTACTGGCATGAAACTCCGGGTGGCAAAGACAAAGCAATGTCATACATTAAGTCTCTTTATTTTATGTTTATGAATGTAGAATTGTATTTCATGGATCACAGATACCTGAGAAAGATAACATTTTTTTGGTTTGGATGAAATACAAATAAAAATATTGATTGTCTCAGTAAAATTTTTAATCATGCAAAAACACTGGGCTATATTAAATGTACTTCCATTCAAAGATAAAAAGGATGCAATCCTTAAAATTATAGACCCTGGAACTTTATTTTAGTAGCCTGGTGTAGACTGAATTGTTATTAAGCTAACAGCCACCGTCTTTAAATGTAAATTTAGATGTAAAAAGATACATTTGAATGTAGAAAGCAAAAATATATGACCTGACCAAAGCAAACAAGTTATGTGTAAAGAGGAAACCTTTTCAGGCATAAATCACATCATTTTGGTATTTTGAGTACTTTGAAATTGTTCTTGGTGAACAATTTCCTTTGTCAAAAAAGAACTTCCAGTCTCACACAAAAAGTTCTGCTAACATTTTAAAATGTTATTTCTGCTGTATTCCACAGCCCAGTGCTGTTTAGTATTTTCATTGAAGATTAAAGGGCATAATGAGAAGTGCCTAATAGGAGATTAATGTTGTCAGCAGAGAAGCAATAGACAGCATAATCATTCCTCTGGTCTTAAAATACAGGAGTTCATAAATACAGATCCAGTCTACTGAAAGACCATGTATAAAAGCATTCAGATTAAGAACATGTCTTAACTCTTCTAATGAAATTCAGTGGGATTTAAATATGTCTGATCATAATTTGTATAAGGTTGTATTCCTGAATTAAACAAACAAACAAACAGAACAATATCTGACAGAGGAGATATGCTGTTTGCTAACTGAGAAACAGTTAAAAGAAATCTTCCTAAATAATTTTACACTTATTAGGATGATTTGTATCTTATCTGAATCACTTCCTCCAAGGTCACTGTCTATTGTCCTCCTGGGTCCATGTGAAAACCTCATGGGTTTTGACATTCAACTTACAAGAAAAACCTCCAAACCAAAACAAAACCAAGAAGTGTGAAACTTTCAAAGACTCACATTTGAGTAATCATGAAAGCGTACACTGATTACTTAAAAAAAACAAATTCAAGATACATTTTTTGCAGTAGAAAGCCTGAAATAAAGCACCAAAAGTGTCTTGTTTGGAAAATGTGAAGCTTGAGTGCTCTTTGACCAAATAAAGAGCTGCAGCAAATCCAGCAATAACCCATCATCTCTGACAAGACAAAGAAAGGTAGAAAGTGAAGGAAAGCAGAAGAAAACTTGTGTACTTCAGTGAAACTCCTACTTTTTGCCATCATAAACTAGTAATTCTGTTGTATGATTTGCCAACTGAATTTAAAGTTAACCTGGTTTTGTTATTATAAAGAGGAATAATGCTTTGCTTTGTAAGAAGTAAATACTTGCTTTACTCAAAACATCTACAAGGCAGATTTTTGTAACTAAGAAATTTTTCTATTGTTCATATGGAAAAGTATTTTGACTTTTAACAAAACAGGAAGGACAACAAAACCAGACGTGTTTTTAACTGGGCTGAAACAGCTGAACACATGGGTAACTTACGAAACATACATAAAGTACAGAGAGCAGTATTCTGTACTCGAAATTTTAACTCAGGATAATTTTAATTATAAAATCATTAGAAGCATTTTGAACATGGAGAAGGGTTTTTTCTTTTAAATAATAACCAGTAACAAATTCAAATAAAAAAACCCTCACAATGTATTCAACTCAAAGTAAATGCTGTTCCTGAGTGTATGCCCCCACCTCAGAGGAGTGGTGGCCACAGAAGGAAAGAAATTTTTTACATCAGTTGCTTAAACTGAATTCCCACAGAAAACGTCACAGTCGTTCATCCATGCAAGAAAGCAGTTCAAGCCATGCGTACTTCGCTTTTTCTTCATTAACCCCTGCAAGGCTTCAGGAGTTCAGAAAAAGGGGATAAAGGGGATAGAGATAGGCTTTTTTTTTTTTTAGCTGGTAATTATTTACCCTTTCTTTTGCTTGGCAGTTGTCTAACTGTACTGCATCCAGTGGTACTCTCTGGTAGCAACTTTCTTGAATGAAAATACAAGCTGGGTTGTTGAACACAAGAATACTAAAGACTTTCCAAAGATAACATCTATTCTAAAAGGACCAGGTGATAACATAACATTTCAAGAATCAACACGTAATTTCTCAGAACAGCCTTACTATTATTTCAAATCAATATAAAAAATGCATTTGTGAAACTGTCTGTCAAGCTTCATGAACCACAGCAAAGTGAAGTTATCTTGAACTGGCAGAATGTGCTTTATTTATGGTAAAGCATTTAAAGAGTAATAATTGATTTTCTCACAATGTTTCTGGCATATGTCAGAGAATTTTTTAAGGGATTCTGGAAGACTTTGTATTAAAATTACAATGTGTCAATCATATCTAGCTTTTTATAAGCTATTATCATTAATTTGGGAATGGCAAAACTGGTAAATGTTTAAAAAAACCCAAATAACCTACAAAAAACCCCACAAAGCTGTAAAAATTAGAGTAAGGCCTGAAAGATTTTGTATATGGGGGATATTGTACAAGATCCTATTGAAATTTAAAGTATTTATTTCTGCTAGTCTCACACAGATAACTGACATTTTGAACAGAGTCTTCCAAGAAAGAATTTTCTTAGAGAGTGATTTTTTTTTAGACTTGTTTACTGGACAAGACAATTAAGTAATCAGTTTAAAAGCTAAGTTATGCAGTAACTTTGAATAGTAAATCTCTGTCTACTTTTTTAATTGCTAATGATATCAGAGTGTGTTCTCACGGCACGATCACAGCACTTAAAATCCTTCCTCAGTATTTACTGTATCTGTAGCAGACTGAAGAGATATCTTCCATCAGTTTAACTTTTACCTCCTGCTTTAAATTCTGAGCCATATCAAAAAAGAACTTTGTCATCGTGGACAATTACATCTTACCATAGGAGTTAAATAGCCAAGACACTAGTGGAAGATTGTGACTTCTCTCAAAAATGCAATCCACCAGTTCTTTATTCATGCATATCTTTTAACAGAATATTAAATAGCCTACTCAGCAGTAGTAAACTCAAGAGAATCAGCAGTAGAAAAGATGAAGAACACAGATCTGGATACCTTTCATCAGCAAATCTACAACATGTTAGTATTGAAATATATCAGGGAAATATTAAGATTCTAAAAATTATCAACCAATACTACCATTATCCTCTCAAATAAGAGCAAGGCTTTTCATACTAGTAATTTGTTTGACAGCAATTTCTCAATAGTCAGAGCTCAAGAGAAAAGTTCCCAACATTTCTGAGTATACTTTTACAGCCTGGGCATGTCATTGAATTTTGTCCAAAGAAAATGGTAACAACATTGTCAGGGAGATCTCAATAAGGAGAGGTCATTGTGATGTTCTCTGAAGCATTTTGTTGTTGATGCTACTGAAAATCATTCTGCATGATCCAGAAGATTCTCTTGGGAATGGATTCTAACTATGTTACAGCTGCAGTGAATTCTGATGTGATGACGGCTGAAGAGAGGCCACACAGAAAATCTGTGAGACAGAAGCCAACATACAGGCCACCAAGCAGTGTCCTGTGCTTCATGCAGCTAAGTAAATCCTATTTCAGGAGAAAAATAGCTTATTTCTCAGGAAAAAAAATTACCCCATGCTCCTAACTTTTGAAGGAGATGACAATGAACAAGAATATTTATCCACAGAAGAAAGAAAACAAGTAAACAATTATCTACAACATGCAATGCTCAAATCTATGCTATTTTTTACAGTGTTTATTTAATATAAAATATGGAATGATTTCCCACTTAACAGGGGCTATGCTTCAGATTAGAATTTGTAACATCTTAACAAAACCCAAAACCCAAAATACAGTAAAATATCTTCTTAAAATAAAATAGACGCTTAACAAACTGCACACACCTCATTGCCCCCAAATCCACCTCTGTACAGACCTTCACAGCAATCTTGCCACATCCTGAGGTCCAATTTAGGAATATCTTCACAGCTACTATATCCATGTGGGAATTCAGCCACCTTAAAGACATCATGTTGTACCCTGGTTATGTTGTCACCATTGTCACATAAAACTCTGGCAAGAGATGTCTGCTTGATCTGAGTGAGCTGAGCAGGTGTGAACACACCCGGGTTTTCATACCATAACCTGTAATCTCACAGAAAAGACAAGTTTGCTAGTGAAAAAAACAAGAGGCAGTTTCTCAAAGATATTTCAACACTGTGTTCAGAATGAAATGAATTATCTCATAAATCCTGTTCTCAATTTTGCATTGTATCAAGAGACTGATCCAAATGCAAAAATATAAGTTCCTGGTGTCACTTCAGCATTAGGTGGTGTCATGCTCACACTCTGAAAAGGATGAAATCTTCAAGAAATTCTTTGATTTCTCTTCTAGTCTCATTTCAATGTCTTGGGCATCTCTGGACATGTAAAATGGCACCAGACTACCAAGTTAAGGGATCTTTTAACAAAGAAACTTAAACGACCATGATTTCTTTCTGTAGGCAACTTTCCGGTGGTTATGAAAATATTTTGATGGAATTGCTGAGATTAGAAGAATGGTTAATCTCTACCCAGTTTACTATCAAGATAAGTGAGATGATTTAATTTACTAATGATTTTTTTTTCTGTTAAACTATTTTTATGACTATACTGATTCAGGGACTTTCTAATACATGCTCAGTTAATCTATTATATTCAAGAAGGAAACACTATGGTTTCAAACAGTTCATTTGTCATACATAAAGGGCTAAAATTCTGTTATTAATAGAAAATATAAATAATACATTACTATGAAAAGCAAGCTTCACATGGAAAAGAAAATTTCTTAAGTCACTGTCCAGAATTTGAAAACATTTTACACCATTCTAACACATAAGAACTGCTCACTGTGACATTGCTTCTGTCTCCCAAAGCTGTATCAATACTGATATTTTTCCCCACATATTTTAAACAAAACAAAACAAAACAAAAAAATAGGAGGCTCTTTAAACTTTATGAGAAATCAAAACCAGTCTTAGAGTAACCTTAGAAGAATGGTCAACAAATTTAATTTTACCTATTTAGTGTATCATTTTCATAAAGTATTGGACAGTGGCCAGTGAATGTCCAAGTACTAGAATCAGATTCTCAAATTTCCATCTTGACATGAAATTAGGCTCCCTTCAAATATCACTCCTTTTTCATGCACAGACACATTTGCTTGGCATGGTGTTACAAGCTTTGATCCTCTGCCCACTGAAAAGGCTTTTCAAAAAAGTGAGAGTTGCTTTCATAATGCCTAATAATATTTTACTATTTGGTGGCATGTTGCTTCCAAATATTTGTGTTTCTTGGACAGCTGAATCCCATTTCCTAAATATTCAATGTTTGCCTATAGTTTCTAAATGTTGTTTCAGAAAATAAAAAAAAAACAAAACCAAAACAAAACAGGAAAAAGTGCTTCTGCTGAAAAAATGCAAACAGATACAAACAAAGAGCAGTATAGATTGTTGTGACACAAATAGGTACTTGTCACCAGTAAGTTGGGGCTCATACTGCATATATTTCTTCTCCTTTTACTCTCTCTGCCTCCAGGCACTAGAGTTGTATGCTTCACAGATTAATTTTTAAACATATTTTATGTAAAAAAGTTTGGGGGTTCTTTCAAAAAGCATACAAAAAGGTTTGGGTTATTGACTACAAAAATAAAAAAACCTTTATATAACTTAATTCAAGAAAATAACATTAAATAAAGTGAATCAAATCTAATTTCCTAATTCTTCCTCTGTTTTTCTTTCATTAGGATGAAATTAATCAGCCTAAGTCTTTGTACTCTCATGCCATAAAAAGAACAGGATTCTAGGCCACAAATTATGTTAAAATGAGGGAAACCTTGATTTTCAGATGCTGAACAAGTGCGCTGAAAGTGTGCAAAGGAGATCTGGCTGCTGTGACAAGAGAAATGATTATTGTCTTCTTTCAGGTACTCTAAAAACTGAAAATGAGAAATTGCTTACAATGTGCATATAAAATAATTTAAAAACAATTATCAAATTGTGTTCTTTGGATTAACCTGTTTGCTTTTAACACTTTTTTGGTGCACACATGGATTGTGTTGTAGCATGCATAGGGGCTAAATATACCGAGTGATACTATTCCAACCTATGCTTAAGTAACAACGACAATTTCTTTGCCAATAAAATAATTAAATAACAACAAGAGAAGTATCATGCACTTTTCAAAAAGGTAAGTGACTTGAATATCTGGCAGAAGGAAACTCAGCAAGTGTTGGCTGTTATGTTTTTGGGGGTCAGTATGACATTCACCATATAATAAAGAATCATGGCTTCTAACAATGTTTTAAATGTGTATTGAACATAAAATGGAGGTCTTTTTGAAAACATGACATTGCAACTGTGATTAAGCATCCTTAATTTAAAATTCATTTTGATTTCCATGCTATTTTAATGTACCTGTCTCCATCCCGAATACGCCTGAACTGTGTGCTTAACAGACACATCAAAGTTGGCCCCAGTCGACTCCCTGGAACTAAGTCTTCCACCATTAGAGCAGGAAATAGGTCTATGTTCAGTGGGGAGCCATACAACCTATAAATTGAAAAACACAAACACTGAATAACAAATATTTTATACTTACAAAATAATCAGTACATGGTGCAGCTAAGAGCAAGAGATACAAATACCTCCCAGGAGAAAATGCAGTGACAGCGCTACATCTTTTGTGAACAAGCTGTGGGTGTATACACAAGAAATCCTGCAATGCAGGTTGTATACACCATGTGGATCTGCATGTCTACCCTGCAAGTTTTTTTCTCCTAGAAGCTTTCTTCTGATTTCTTGGAATTGTTTCCTTTTTATAGCTTTTCTTTCCTGTCCCTCTGTACACACTTTTTCCATTACTGTTGCTGTGACTAATTCTCTGTCCTTGATTTTGGGCAGATAAGCTAGGGATGGCAGGTAGATGTAGACCTAATTTCAAACACTGAATCTCTAAAGAAGAACTGATTACTGGTAGTTAAGGATGTCCACATGAAAGTACAGTGGACGATATTGACGTTTGTTTCACTGTACAGAATTAATGGAACTGAACATCTAAATATTTGCATGAAGTTGGCATTTAATATGACCTTACACTGAAACAGCACTCATATTTAACAGCATTTACAAAACTAGGCATTTCAAATTAATAATTTCATTAACATATACAGTATATATTAACTTACTGTTCACAGAGATGTAGAAGTAGAGAAATTATCTGCACATGGAAATTGTTAACATCTATTTTGTGTTACTGATGGAAGTTTCCTAAAATATCCCTTTAAGTCTTTCTTAGCAAGTATCCTTTTCTAGATAAGACATTTAGCTGTGGTTTTTGCATGCACATTTAGATAATTGACTTTTTCTTCACCTCAGGCTCACCTGCTAAGTTTCTCCCTGATATCAGGATTCTTAATTTCATTTTTCAGATCTTCAAAAGTCTGAGCTGAAGAAAGATTACAGTAAACTCTAAAATCATGGTAGGGAGGAATTCCATGATCTCTGCCTCTCTGAATATTCATAGCTGCCAGATCTAAAGCCACAGTACGTGCCATGGAGAAGAGTCTTTCTGTTAATTCTGTATTGAGTAATTGTGACGGGACACGCATCTTACCAGCAACACCAAAAAATCCCCTTAGAAGCGGATCAATGCCTCCTTCATTTACAATCCGAAATGGAGAGAAGAATGCCTTATGAAGAGGTAGATGGCCTTGTGGAATAGGTTCAAAGTTTTCATCCAGTCGATACAGAAAAGGATTAATGAGTGTGTGACCAAACCTAAAAGCGGCAGTTGCAAACTCATTAGTTATGCCAGAATTAACACTGGGATCATAACCCTTATATTCGCCAAGCATCTTCATGCCTACCTCTCCAAAGATCTTAGGGAGCCAGTGGCTAAATGTTATGTGTTGCATTTCTGCACCAACAATTTTGCGTGTTTCATGATATATTGTGTCACCGTCCCAGTGTGGATTGAGTTTCAGTAGCTCTGTGGCAATTCTGTTGTGTTCTCTAAACCACAGTGTGTGGATGCTGGTAAGACCCAGCTGCTCGTTAGAGCGCTGATCACCAGCTAAAAAGCAGGGTATTGGGCTCTCATTTTCATCTCTCATACATTCTGTTGGTGGGCCAGTGGCAAATGGAAGAAGGGGCTTGCCAGATCTCTGTACAATGCCCTGCCTCAGAAGACCCCTTTGACTCGCCAAATCTCTGATTTCTAGTGCTTCATGGTCCGAACTGCCATACACATTGGAGGCATCGATGTATGAAGTCAGCTGGTTGATCTGTTCTCGTGGGTACACAGAATTCATCAGGAGAGATGTCATGCCGCTTCCACAAACTGGACTGGAGCGTACGAAAAACATGCAGCGTGCACCATTTCGAACTCTGGGATCATTTGGTGGTATCATGATTGAAAAGCATGGAGGATCATTTGTACAAACAGAACTGCAATGTTGACCATCTGAAAACCTGGCCTCACTTAGCGCAGCCACGGTGAGGTCAAGGTCATGGTCAAGAAACTGACCCCACTGCATGAGCATGTGAGTGTACTGGTCATCAGGAGTTACGGTTTCTGTCCCGATCAGAGTAGTTGAAACCAAGCGAGGCATTGGAAGTGCGTAGCCATTAGAGAGTCTTCTGGGTTCAATTCCCCGAGGCAAATTAAATCCATTTTCATACACTGACTTTAACAGACGTTCAAAAGCTGTCAGAGAAGCGCCCCACATGGGATGCTGAAGGTTGTTGCATGTTCCATCATGTGTCCTGTACTTCTGGTGGAAGCACATGTCTGAGCAGTTGTTCACTCGTCGATGGGCTGTACAGCCTGAGAGATTGGCTATCAGATTCAAGTACTGTGGGGATACAAGGTCATTATAGTGATAACCTGAAACAGAAAAGAGAGAAAGAGAACAATCAGAGAATTTATACTCATGGTCCCCCCACAGATCACAAATGTATTAGAACTGCTATTTTATTTTTCATTTTATTTTACACTTCCCACCAGATTAAACATCCCTATTTTTAGAAAAGAAAAGTAATAATCATATATGTATATTTGAGCATTAGGTCATTTGAACAACTTTACCACCACTAGGTCAGGAGGAAACTTTCTAAAATGCCAATTCAAATGCAACTTTTACCAAATGATCACAAAAGGAGCTCATTACTTATTTGGTCACTTAGGAAAGCAGAGATATTTTCAGAAATAAAAGCCTCATATTGAGACAAATAGAACATTTTCCTCACGTTAGTAAAAACATTTTTAAAAATGTCCGTAACACTGAAATGGACATCAAGACTTTAACTTTTGAGACTTGCTCATTTACTAACATTACTATTTTGTTTTGCTTTATTTATTACAGTGAAAGTTGCAATTTTTAAGAAAAAAGAAAAAAAACAGTGAAAAAAGAAAATAACCACTGGCAATAGAGCCAAACGTGGAATGATCTCAAGGACAAATGTTGTGGAGTAATTCATATTCACATTACCCTGGACAAGTTTATATAGAAAAGTAGTGTTTGTGTAGCATTTGGCACAGATTTCCTCTGCAATCCACACCATTCACCTCTGGGACTAAAACATACTTACCATTTTCCTGCGTTTTTTTCTCAGTTCATAGAAAAATAATACGTACAAAAAATATACTGTAACTCATTAGAATTATGTTTTTAGAGCCTCAAACTGCATGATCTCTGCTGCGGTATGATGGTGTGTAGAAGGACTGAAGACAATAAGGCCTCCCAGTACAGTGTTGGGTGACTGACTGCAAATAGCAGAAGAGTCAGCCTGGGCCTTGTCCTTGCTGCCTATTAGGAATCACTGTAAAAGTGATTTTTACTTAGTAATATTTGGATTTAATTTCAAGGGGAAAAAATTCTGGCTACATCTACAATATCAACTTGTGTAGACCAACAGAAATGTGTCAGTAAAGTGAAATTTTTGTTGCTGAGTAAGACATGCCTACTCTATCCAGGAGTAGGTTTCCTTCAGAAAATCTTTACTTTGTACTCCTGGACTGAATGTGGGCCTAGACCCAATTTTTCATTTACGTTGAAAAGAATTCACATTGTTCAAGACCATATCACAAATCACACCAAAGCACAGTAAGTGGGGAAAACTTCAAATAGGAGCTGCTGATCCAAAGCGGAAGGCACACCGTGAACGACTAACAGATAGAGTGTGGATGAATGAGGTTCCAGGATCCAGGAAAAAGGTCCAGGAGGTGGAGTATTTGGCAGCATAGATGTACGTTTAGCTAACTAGAAACCATCATGCACCATCACGGATCTTGACCTGGAAAGCTTGCTGTCAGGGATAAAACCAAACAAGCAGTATAAAGGCAAAAGGAAAAAAGGAAATGAGCGAGTGTAGAGTGGTACTGTGTTCCCACAGGCTTGAGGGGTTCCCAGAATGATGGCAAACACACAAGAATAAGAACTGAAAGCAGTTCTGCAACAGGTTGGTACCAGTTAATTGCGGACAGTTGGGAATGTTACTTTTAGTCCTGAGCTCCCAGTGTGCCTGCAAAGACAAGAGTCTTCATCTAAATTCAACACATAAATGTGTGCTAGGCACAACTGGCTCTCTGCCAATTTCCACAATGCAGGGCAATTGCAAACAAACTACCTAAAGCCCAGCATTATCTTTGCCTTGAAAGGAACTGGGTTGCTCACAGTTGCCCAGCTGGGTCATGACTTATGCTCAGCCAGGGAAGCTGTTTTCTCAGCCTCAGGCTATGAGTACTCCACATGGTTTACAAGTCAAAGCAAAGATATCAGAGACTTAGTGCTTGCATTAGGCAAAGCTAACATGCTTATGTAGACATACAGAAATTTTTTGATGGAATATTTCATACTAGGAAAAAGAAAAACAAACCACAGAGCAAAACCTGTAAGCACCACTTGGTAATGCAGTAAAATAGACTCTTTGAGGATATTATTGATAGCATATTAAAATATCCTGGCTACCAGTTTAATTCTAGAACTACACCCAGAAAACTTCTTTATAATAACACTACTGTTTAAATGATCTTCATTCATTATGGAGTTCTTTGCTTATGACCATTATTCATTCAAATAAACATTTGTGGTTTTCCTGGTTGCCACCCCCATTTCTGAAATCAAGTTGTGAGCAAAACTCAACAGTGAATCTTTTGGGTGGAATGACCTTCAGTACTAATTTAAAATAAAAGGCTCAGGGTCTCTCTTTAGAATTTCAAGTGGGGTGTAATATCTCATTATGGATTAGATTTTGGCTTTCTGATGCTAGTTGCTACTCCTTAATTACCCCTCACATTGTAGGCGCTAACTTTGCCTCTGCTCTCTAAATGGCTGGGTGCTGAGCATTTCCAGTGCTTAGAAGTTAGCTAGCTCAATTCACATATTACCTTTTTCAAAGTGCAAGGAAGATGTTTCACAGAGTCACAGAAATACTGATTATAAGGGACTTCTTATCCAGACCAAGCTCCTGCTTGAAGTGGAGCTGTTTCCAGCACTAGATAGCTGTATACCTGATCTAGTGAGCTTGAAAACCTTCAAAGTCTGAGACTCCTCCACCTTTCTGGATTAGTTGTTCGAGTGCTGCACTGGCCTTCTGGTGAGAAACTGCTTCCTAACATCTAATCTGAACCTTCAAAGCATCAACTTGTGGCCATTCCCCTTGTTATACAGTCTGGCATGGCAGAGGAGAATGTGGCCCCATAGTCTTTCCTTGGGATATTCAAAGGTTTTACAAAACAAGAGACAAAAAGTCTCTGACTGAGAAATTGTCATATTTCTCAACTGTTTCCAGTGCAAAAGTGCTATATAACACCTTTCATTGGGTCTACATTCCAAAATAACATGAAATAAGGACAAAAATTACTATTAAAAATCAGAATATTGGGCAATTTAAATGAAAACAGATTTATTTTACTATTCAAGTTTCCCTAAAAGCTAGGTTTCTTTGGATTCTGTAGGTCTGAAAAGCAAGCTCTGGTTGCAAACATAATTTCTAGTATCACAGAAAGTTGCCTGATTTTGTGTTTATTAACTAGTATCCATAGGGTTTAATGCCAGTTTTTGGGAAACTTTAGGTGTTTCAGTATTATGAATCCTAGCAAAAAGCAGCCAACCAGTTCTCACCCATCATATTTTATCTATTGCTAGTATTATATACTCATAGCATATATATTCAATATTCTTGCATATGCATCTAATCAGAGAACCAAATGAAACTGGGTTGCTCTTATAAAACATCAGCCTTCAAAGAATTTTGAGTAAGTATTTGTGGTAAACAACTCATCACAAATTATCTACTCAGCTCTAATAATGAGTAACAAGCTTCTTTTACTAGCAAATGTGACAGTACTTCACAAAAGCTTGCCGTCTTTTGTCTTATAAATACTTGCTAGTTCATGGTCAGAGTTATAGTTTTCAGAAGTTACAATAAATACTCAATTATAAACATCAAAAAGAATATAATGAGTGAAAGTATTTCCTCTAGATTGTCAATGTAGTTCTTGGCTATGTCTCAAGTCTCCAAAGCTCTCCTAAAACGCTATTATTATTTCCAAATGCTTCAGTCCTATGTTTAAAGCCTATCCACGCATATATCTACACACATTAGCTGTATGTACTCCAGCTGGACTTCATGGGTTTGATTGGAATGCAATACCTAAAAGGCAGAAATTAAACCTCACACTTTTTTTTGCTAGTTATAAAAAGCAACAAGAACTGTATTTCTCATTACATCAGGTCAATGTTAAACAAAGTAATTAGCTTAGTCTGACACACATTTATAAAGCATCAAATAATTCTCTGAATACTATTGTGGTACATGCAGAGACCTTGGGTTGTAAGGTATATAAATCCTTCTTGTTATGTCATCTTTCCTCCTTGCCATGGCATGCTGATATTAAATGTTTTTTCTTAAAGAAACAGAAACAAAACACTGCTTATTTTTAACACACAACAGAAAAGTCTGTTCTGCTATGAGACAATGGTCCTAATAAATTAACACACAGGGAATTAACAAACAGGATGTGTTATGCACTTCCATTATAGTGATTTTGACCAGCAGAAGAATTTGAATCTGAACTTTTTCCTAATATGCCAACATGAGAAAAACACTCCACTTGGAGAGCTCAGAGTTATAATACAGAACAATGTGCAAACCAAGGACGGAATTTGGTAAAGTTTTGCAAAGTCAAATACTTCACTGATTTCAGTGTAATCGTTCTGCAGTTGGGACCAAGCCTTAAAAAATTAATGTCTCCTGAAGTATAATGACTTAAAAAGGTAAATACATGTCAAAACAGAAAAATAAGGAAAGAATACTGACTTGTTCCATTCAGGTCAACCATTAGACCATCTTGTACATGATCTTGAATAAGCTGTAATGTCCTTTCAAATATTTCCCCAGCTCTTGCTTGCTCAACAGTGTATGGGTCCCTTGGGTATCGAAATAAGGCTAGCAAATCATTTGGAGAACGAGGACGACTGATAGATAATTTGGAAAAAAATAGTAAGTGTACACAGGAGTTACAAAACAACAATACTACATAAATCATGTAAATGTTCAGCAATGTGATTAGTACATACCTTGGTTACTCATCTCAAAACGGAAGGCAAACCAAGAAGAAAAAAATTCAATAAAATAATAAAAAATGAAATATTTAGTAGTAATTAAATATTTAGTAGCAGTTTAATACACATTATCTCAGCGGAAGAACTGCTGCAGTGAATAGAGATCTCAGCAGGAGTGTATAAACAGTAGGAATCCTTACATGTTAAACTGTTAGTATTTTCAGAACCAACCAGACACTAACAATGTCTTTTAAGTAATAAAATGGTTTCTTGTTTAATAAATCTCCCAGTACTTCTAGTATATACAAAATTAATTCTGACTTCTCAATGCAAAAAAAAAAAAAGGAGATACCTGTCAAACAGATGTGTACGTGTTGAATTTATTGCTCTGTCTACAGTTGCAATTGCTTCCACAATTGATGTTTGTACAAAAGGATCTCCATTTCGGCTGACATTAGGAACTGGAGAAAAAGGAATTCACATGTTATTGCCTAAATGGCCACACGCAAAAAGATACTTCCATAAAATAGAGTCTAGACACGACATCATTTCAGTTCTACAAAGTAAACCCTTGTTCTTTAAGCATTAGTTCATCCAAATATAAAATTCTTAACCATTTTGGAATTCTAGCAAGGCACATTAAAGTAGAACAAAATTCATTTAAAACAGAAGTTAACCTAAGCTTAAAAGTCATCAAGCTTATGACTCAAAACCAAGATAAAGTGCATACAGTGTTTAGCTGTCCATTAATTAGACCTACAATTTCAAGTGTAAATGATAAAAAAAAAGTGAATTATTATTATCATTAAGGGTTTTTTTCTGGTGTGTGTATTATGAGGTTTCAGGTGTTGGTATCAAGAGCCTGACCTATATCCACTGAAGTCAAAGCAGATTTCTCGTTTGATTTCAATGTAAGAATTTAAAGGGCTTACAGGAATATGCTGCAAGTGGTACATAATGAACATAATTTACATAATTGAATGAACATAAATTACCATTGTTCTTCTCCTGATCTTAGTATAATAAGCCACATAGATTAACTTAAAAGGGCAGTAAATATTTTTTAGATTTAGATCACTTCTTTGTTTCCTACTTTAAAATTATCTTTTTAAACTAGATTAAAAATCACATACTTAAACACTATTTAACAACTGTGCATTGCACTGAAAACTCAATAAAGCACAGGCCTTTTTATGCAGTGCTCAGTTGCAGCTGGATGTTTGTAAAACGTATCTAGGACTAATAACCTTTCTTTCAGTCTGAATTAAGAATTACCGGATCTGGGGGCAACAGCTAACAATTTCCAGAGTGTGTTTAGATTGGAAAAGTCACACAGGAAGAAGGGTAAAGTAGGGAGAAAGTCCAAAGCAAATATACTGGAATAAAATCAGCAGATGTACAAAATCATCTGACATAAAAACTGTTGTGTACAAGCTTTTCATGACTTTTTTTTTTCCTAGGCAACTTTTTATTATTCCTTCCTAAGTGGCAGCTTAAATTGTGTCTACATGACTTTCATAGTCTAGACCCACTTAATCAAACGTAACCATCTATGCCGTCAAATAAAACAGTCCCTGGAACTCTATAGCTGTAGATGGAGCCCCTTTCTGTGCCCTGAGGACAGTCTCAGGCTTTTGGCAATATATTCCCAGCATCCAAAATGAGCTGACCCTTTCCACAGTGCCTGAGGGCAATAGTCCCTAATCTCTCCTGATTACCAACTGTCCTTGACTGACAGCTTCATTTTCAATAGCAACCATACAGAAACACTATCAGATAAGCTACTTATTTTAGGAAGAAATGTCATTTACAGGTTTAAATTTTACATTTTAGTTGTGGCAGAATGTTTGTGTGCCTTGAATGACTTGAAGAGTGCAAAATTGCCGTCTGCAAAAATCCGGTGACTGGTTACCTTCCTTAGTGCTGTCTACATTAAATGTAAACTTGGTGTTTACTTGCAGGGCTATCTTTCTGATTAATGGTATACACGGGCTGAATTATAAACCTTGGTCAGATGTTAACTATACAGTACTTGATTGTTGTTTAGACTATTTAGTGCTAGCAGTTCTTTTTTTAGACTGATAAATATTAGAAGTTAGAGCTCCTTGTAAGAGTCTCCCACAATACTTTTTTTTGATTTGGGCAGGGAAGGGGAATGACTTTTACAAAACAATGGAAAAGGACAGAAGAAAATTACTAAAGAAAAGCATCTTTAAAATATTATCCAACACAGACAGCAAAACCTGTCCCCAGTTTCTATACACTGGCCTTTACTCGGTCTCAATCTTAGGAAAGGGTTTTGGTTTAGAAACATTCATAAAACATTGCCTTGTTTAAAACAAATGTTGACATGCAAATTTTTAGGCATTTCTGGCTATGGCATTACAAATACTATCCACACAGCAATTAACCAATACTTATAATCTGTCCACTTGTCCTCCTTGTTCCTCTGAGAGCTTCAGTTTTTAAAGCAGGAGTAGCAAAACAGCATCTCATATCCCACTAGTTTGAAGGAGAAATTTCATTCACAGTTTCAGATGGACTGCAGATTAATTAAGTGTAGTTTTAATTTTAGGTTTATTTATGCTACAGTTTAGAAGAAATTAACCACATTACAATTAATTACTGCAAATCAGCAAGTATTGTAGTTTGCTGATTTCAGCAGATGAGAATGATCAATTTACACCTGTACTAAGTGAATGAAACTCATTTCCACTGGGTTTTTTTTCAACTCATGATTACATTTTTCGGGGCTCTTAGTGACTTGAGAACTAGCTAATCTTTCCTAAACAAAAACTTTTTTTTGCTATGCATCTCCAGAGTAGTCAGACTGACTGATTTGCATGGACTTTCTTTCCTTTACTGACTTCATACATGTAGATGGAAACTTATTACTGAATGATTCCTAGCCTTTCAATTTTTCTCCTGAATAATCTTTACAGATTAAAGAAATATTTTTCATTGAAGAAAGTATAGATTAATAGTCTACTAAAAGCAACCTAAGGCAGGTAACATCACAGTTTTATTGATACCATGTGATTGATACCATGGCAAACAATACATTAGAAAAATCACTGATATGTCTTTATCAATTTAGTAAACAAAATACAGAACATCCCAAGTAACACTGGGAAACAATATCCAATATATTGAAGAAATCTTCACACTAGTCTTCAAAATACTGAAGGAATCACTGTTGTATACTAATTTTTCAAAGATACAAAAATATCATCTTATATTCCCTAGTGAGAGACAGAAATCATACAGTTTTCTTTTATTTTCCATCAAAATTAAACTGAAAAATCAACAGTTTTAGTCAGTAAGTCAGAAAAGCACTATGGTCAATCTTCGTAGCAAAGTTATTTCCTTAGCCTCTTTTGCTGCTTTATTGCCACTTATTACATAGTAATAGTTGATAACTATTATTTGCCATTATTACTTTCAAATAATTAGGACAAGATGAAATATTCTCCTTTTCTTTCTGTTTTCTCTTTTAGCTTCTTAAGGTCTGTATGACTTTCCTGAACTGTTTTGCAATAGTTGCAGCCTAATTTTCAACAAAGTGCTATAAGTGTCCCTTTGAAGATGCCCGAAAAGTTTTTTGTCAAGTTATCCCTAAAAAGTAGACTGGATATTTGACTAGCAAATTCTAATAGCTCTAAATAATATCTCAAGAAGAGAGTTGAAAGATTAACTTGAGCCCAAATCATAGTTGGTTTTGGAGCTTAACTCCTAGAGATATTGCTATTATGACATTACCATCTTATATAGGGAAAAAAAAAAGAAAGAAACAATCATGGGAGAAAAATAAAAATATGAATAAAATAACTAGTTTAGTATTTTGACAACTTTTTTTCATCTTACAGATTAGGCAATTGGAACAAAACTAATAACTTAACTCATACCTGCCAATCATGTATCTTACCATTTACACTAAGCACCATACTGACAGAGGAGTAGCCTATGGTATTGCGGGCAACACATTCATAGCGACCTTCATCGGCTGTTCCAACATCGCGAATGGTGAGGAATCCCTCTGGACTAACATGAAATTTTCCACTCTCAGTTACCTGTACTCCATCCTGCAGGAAAGCCCAAAGTTCACTTATTCAAAACACACTTGTTTTCATGCATGAATTTTTGTCATCTTTTTCTCTTCTGTTTTTAGTTTACATGTTACATTTCTATTTTGTATGCCAAGTTCACAGTCAGATAGATTTAGATAAGCTTACATAGAAAAATCACAGGTACTGCTAAATTGTACAGTGTTATTTCTTTACTTCTAAAATTACTCATTCTTATAAATCAAAGTATTTTAATAGGCTTTCACCACATAAAATCTATGACCCAAAAATAAGATAGCACCTCTTGAGAACATAAGTATTCTATTTTTCTCAAAACTAACCAATTGAAATAGATCTCAAGAGCTCTATGTGTATCAGTTCTTCATGTGCTATGCATTTAGAAGCTATTTAAAGTTCATTAAAGTACATTTCTAATATTCATTAGTTGAAGAGAAGCATATAATCAGAAAAAATTAATATCAATATTAGCAACTCATTAATTCATTGGTAACTCTGCTAATACTCTATAGTTTGATATAGCTATTACTACACCAATTGAAATCAAAGAGGTTACCAGAAAGTTAACAAAGTCTGTCCGGGTTGGTCTCAACCTAACAGTGAAAAGTGGCTCCAATACAGCATTTCTTATTGTTTTATACCTATAATATCTTTAACAGCGTGAATATTAGTAGGATATTCACACAGACCTGTCACTAAATACACAGACCTTTTAAGGCATACATTATGAATTTTAGCTGGTCTGCATAATAATTTGTATAACTACATATGTATATTTATCTATATAAAATTCAGGTTTAGTATCTATATACACGCTCCATATTAAATACTTACTGATTGAACTTCAGGTAATGTTTTCAGACACCACAGGAAGCAACAAATTGACAATGTGCACTTTCAATAGTTCATTATGAAGAGATGGAAAGGCCACTGCCTTTCTGTAATGACTGAATATGTAGTACCTTATTCCATGTAATGACTGGCTCTGGCTCTCCTTGAGCACTGCATGGGATCTGAACGTTTGTGCCAACCTCCACTGTCATGTCACTGGGAACACTGGCAAATACAGGAGTCACTAAAAAAGCCAAATGATACACTGATGAAGTATGAAATACAACTTGTGCAAAAGACTATCAAAAAACAGGTCAGCACTCTGTTTTTATCAGTTACTGAACACTTCTTAATCGATTATATGAGTCTATCTGCACGTTTCTATTTGCTTATAACTTTGTTTTAGAGATTAAATTCCTTTCTCCTTGAGGAAACTAGCTTCCCATGGTGTGGATGTATATTCTTTGCTGGATAAAAAACTGGCTAGATGGTCAGGTCCAGAGATGGTAGTGAATGGAGTTATACCCAGCTGGTGGCCTGTCACAAGCAGTATTCCCCAGGGCTCTGTATTGGGGCCAGCCCTGTTTAACATTTTCATCGATAACCTGGATGAGGGGATCAAGTGCACCCTAAGCAAGTTCACAGACAACACCACGTTGGGTGGGAATGTTGATCTGCTGGTGAGTAGAAAGGCTCTGCAGAGGGAGCTGGACAGGCTGAATAGATGGGCTGAGGCCAATTGTATGAGGTTCAACAAGGCCAAGAGCCAGGAGTCCTGGGATCACAACAACCCCCTGCAGTGCTACAAGCTGGGGGCAGAGTGGCTGGAAAGCTGCCTGCTGGAAAAGGCCCTGGGGATGCTGGTGACAGCAGCTGAACATGAGCCAGCAGTGAGCCCAGCTGGCCAAGAATCCCAATGGCATCCTGGCCTGTATCAGCAATAGTGTGGCCAGCAGGACCAGGGCAGGGATCATCCCCCTGTACTCAGCACTGGTGAGGCCACCCCTCAAGTCCTGTGTCCATTTCTGGACCCCTCACTACATAAAAGACATTGAGATGCTGGAGCGTGTCCAGAGAAGGGCTGGTAACAAGTGACAGGACAAGAGGAAATGCCCTTAAGTTGCACCAGAGGAGGTCTAGATTAGATATAAGGAAATATTTTTGCATAGAAAGGGTTGTCAAGCACTGGAACGGAAGTCCAGGGAAGTGGTAGAGTCACCATCCCTGTAAGTGTTCAAAAAATGTGTGGATATGACACTTAAAGACATGGGTTAATGGTGAACATGGCAGTAGTGCTACGTTGACAGTAGGACTTGATGATCTTAAAGGTCCTTAACAATTCTATGACCTTATTCCTGATGTCTGCTTCAGGGTGATTTTAAAGTACTCTTAACTTCTAACATAATAGGCTACTAGTTGTCAAAACCACTTAAGTTCCATTAATTTAGAGCTCTGAAAAAAAATCTGTTAATAGCTGAATCTGTACAAAGTCATTAGAATGAATATTGCATTAACTTCTGTCACTTTTTTTAAGTTTTAATTTTTTTAAGTAGCAAAAACTGCAATTTCTTAGATGAAAAAAGAAAAACCTTCTACAACTCATTCAACTGAGTCTCTTAGCCTGACTTGCTGAGGCACTGAGTCTCAACAGAGCTCCTACCTTTGTGACACCTATGAGCCTCAACCCTTAAAACATCAAAAAATCACCTTCAGTTCTAAGGACAGAGTGCACTGTTACCTAAATCCAATGTGAATAAAATTAATGTATTTTTAAACTCTTATTTTCTTCAAATCCAGATTAATGACTGACATTCAGACATCATCATGAAAAGCACATACAAGATTATGACGACATCAAGAATTCTATTTCTGCTGGAACATATAGTGATATGTTATTGATGTCATGATACTGATATTCAGCTGGGAGTGGGAGAGTGGGAGGGCTGTGCTTTTACAGAGAAGTATTTGGCTCCACTGTAGACAAACCAAATCTGGCCCTACTGCTAATACACAAATGGCTGTCAAGGACCAGAAACCAGTTCAAACAAGGCATCCAGAGGCAGCTGTCCAGCACTGGGAGGTAAGAGAGTCTGGGTCTGTGGATGTGAGCTGCATCATGCCAGCAAACAGACCTGGACCATCCATCTGTATTCATTAACACTGATTTAACCACAGTGACCAATGACTAGACATTCCTCAGATGAACAGTCCTTTTGTTAGAAGCCCAGAAGAAAAAAATTTCTCATCTTGCACAATTGAAAACAGCATTGCAAATAATCTGTGGAGACCTCCAAATTAAGGCTGCATATTCAGCCTTCAATCTTGTATTTACTATCTTTTGATGACTGAATTTTGTAACCTGAGTTGCAAAAAAAAATATTTTATTAAACTTTACTCAGGTCCAGTAAAATTTAACACAGCTGGAAAGCTATAAAACTTTTTTAAACTGATACTTGTTTTATATAATTTTAATAAACATTTTATATAGGTTAAAAAAAATCATCTTAACTTTGACAAATCAGTCTCCTAATACTACTCTTAACTAAGAAAAAAATCAATAGAATTTTTTTTCTGACAAACTTCTAAGCTCATTTGAGCCTTTTTCACTAATATACATTTTAAAATTAGGTCAGTAAAAAGAAATGCTTTGAATTACGTTTTATCTCCTTGAATTCAGTTAAACATCCAAGTACTTAAATAAATTATGAATGTTCATATGATTATAATTTATCCTAGAAGTACCTTACTTAGATTTAATTGAAGAAAACCATAAAAAAATGAGTTTTGGGTTGGTTTTTTAGGACTTTTTTTTTGCCAGTTTTTTTCAGTATAAGGAATGACTTTTCTTTGAGAAGTTCATTCTGCTTCTGTAAAATAAAGTGTTCTGTCTTTGGACATAAAACATTATGTTAATAACACTATTTAACTAACAGCATAGAGCCTTATTGGAACTAGACTTTTCACAAAATAAAATATTTTCCCAAGCATAGGAATACTGTCATCCTCAAAGCAAACCTCCACTTCTTACCAAAAAAACCACTATATCAGATAAACCTCCTTCCCAGAAGACTGTTCTAAAGGAATGATACCCTGTACAAATACTGGTAAGTATCCAGACATGTTATTTATTGGAAACCACCCAGGATCTAAAAAGGCATGGAAACAAGCACACATGGTACCGTGCATTTTAGTGTAAGCTTAAATACTTCTTTTTATTTTTTCTTCCCAGCAGCTGTACATGGAGAACATACCTCTAGGCTGTACAGTCAGGTATACAACGATTCGCTGAGATCCAATAATGTTGACAGCTTGGCATTCATACTGTCCCTGGTCATGCAGAGCAACCCTGGAAATCCTCAGGGTTCCAGAGGATAGAACTAAGTGTCTTCTGTCAACAGACAACTGGCCTCCTGAAACACACAACAGCATCATTTGCTCTTTACAGCAACAAAGTCCATTTGTGTCAGAAAAAGGGAAAACCAGGAAGTTTTAACTTCGATAAAACACTGGAAAAAATTAAAGTTTCTTAAAAAAAAAAACAAAGAAAACCCAAACCAAACAAACAAACCCCATAAAAAGACCATTAAAAAAACCCAGAAAAAAACCTAGAAAAAAAGTTTGAAACCTTCACTTCTAAGAAGATAAACATGAAAAGAAAACAAATTATACATATGCACACAATCATAATCCTGATATTTTCTCTGTTTGTAGTAGAAATAAGTATTTTCATTTAAGGAGCATGCTAAAGCATCCAAATGAGAAGGCATAAAAACACCAACATGTGTTACTGTTAATTACATATTATTTCCATGTGTGTAAGACACAATTCATCTCATGTGCCTAGGCCTAGAGAATCCACAGAAAAATACACATGGCCCTGAAATTAATGGAATATAAGAAAAATGAAGGCACATCAGTGTGTGTACCCTATCCTCCCTTTCTGGACATTTCATTTGACTGGAGTAGTCTAAGTAGAGGGAGAAACAGGGACATTATCAGCATCAAAATTATCAACAGTTTGTTAAGAATCTGCTTTATGTACCATGGTTTAGAATTTCCTAAGAGCTGTTCTGCCTGCTAGAGCTATTTCACTTGAATCAACCAGAAATTTTGCTTACTGATAAAACATCCACTACAGTATTTCTTCCTGCTGGATTTGGCTTAATGCCTTTAGAGCCAAAACTTGATAAAACAGTCAGCAGAGTGCACCCTGTTTTGTCTGTCAATGTGCATTAAGTGACAGTGATGCTGGCACACTGGTGCCAGTTACAGGCTGGACTGTTCTGGTTTCTGAAGAGAGCACATCCCACCTTATTTCAGACCTCCAGTTAATGACAGCCATCTCCATTTCTTCTGCAGTACAACAGCAGTGATACATATTGCTACATGTAATTTGCCTCATATTTCTTAAACATTTATTATTGGGAATCTATTATGGACACATATATTTTAGTGACTCTTTTTTACTTAATAATGAAAAATGTGTGGGCAGCTGGCTTCTGTGGGACACCTTGCCTTTCTCACCTAAAGCAGAAAATGAACCGTTCCCTTCAGAGACTGAAGAATCTAAACAAATACATGTGGTTCTTTTTAATAAAGGAGTGATTCCAATATGCCTGCTAAACTATCCTAATAGTTTAAAAGTAAGAATGGAACACACTTACCTCCTTTAGTCCAGGCAATAACAGGCTGGGGGTAACCTTTTGCTTCACAAGGAAAGTCAACAGTTTGTCCCTCAATCACTGTTTTGTCTTGTGGAGTGACAGTAAACTGAGGTAGAGCTACCAAAGAGAAAATAAAGCTGTTTAAAAAAAAACCAACTGAAAAATGCATGACTAAATTACATACTATTTCCTGTGTAAGTTGAAATAGTTCATACTGGTGGGAAGAGAGATGCTAATGGAATTCTTTTATATTGTGACTCCTAAAGAGAAGAGAGTTAGGGCAGCCACTTGTGCAAAAGGAACATCTCCCTCAAAACCTGGCCCTGATGTCAGTGAAGACATGGGATCTACTGTCACAGATCCAAAATAAAAGGTAAGACTTGTAGAATCAAACTAGAGTGTTCGCTGGATTAAAAATACTTTCTTCTCTTTGGCTCAGAACTTCCCAGCTAAATTGTGAAGAAAATGTAATGTAATCAAAACCTTCCTGAGCTGCTTGTTTTCTTCCATGAATGCAATGAGTGGAGTGTGGTCCAGATTCTGCAGCAACACTGTGCAATACCAATGTGAAAAGTGATTTGTTCAGCTCTCAAAACACAACTATCAATTGGTAAATAATAAATGAATGAACCACACAGACAAGTTGCTTTGTACAGCTGTAGAACTCATTAACAAGGCATTTGAAGTCTTGACAGTTTGCCAACTAAGGACTTTATCATGAGAACAGAAGCAAACTAAAATTTGAAGGTTACTCAAAGTATTTTGGAAATAAAAGTTCCAGCATGAAAGTGTTTGCAAAAAATATTATTTATATATACAGGAGACTTTTGATAGATGTTCTCAAACACTTTATAATCACACTAGTGACATGTAATACCAAAATTATTGTGATCACAACTTCGAATACTTTGACTTTTGCTTTGCAGAAAAGCTGTGCTGATGCCTGTGCAGGCAGAATGATAATTTCTATCACACTCAGCAGAAAATGCTTCCATATTCACTGAAGTATCTACAAAAGAAAAGTAGCACAGATCTGTATTCAAAACTCCATTTCTAGTTCTCCAGGCACAAATTCTAATCTCTAGCATTGCTGCCTGTTACAGAAAATATTTAATCATTCAAAAATTTGACACTGCTTGTTTGTTCCTCCATGCAAACAAAACATAGGAAATGAACATTTGAAAAAATCAAACTTCTGACAATAATCAATGAAAATTTTCAGGGAAATAGTATATAATATCTTACTCTGTGTGAAATGTATAGCAACATCCCTATGGACTACAACAGTACAATTAAAACTCAGAAGAAAAGACAAACCCACACAATACCAAGTAATATGTGGCTCCTAGCCTAACATTATTTACCTTGGACTATGATGTAGGCAGTCGCATGGATGTTATCTACGCTGTTAGTTGCAAAACAGGTGTACTCGCCACTGTCCTCCTGCTTGACATTTTGTATATAAAGTCCTCCTGATGGAGTTATTGTGACTCGAGGGTCGTTTGGTAGAGGGGTTCTGTCGCCTTTGGTCCAGGTAATTCGTGGCTGAGGATGCCCAGTTGCACTGCACTCCAAGGTAACACTCTCTCCAACCAGCACTTCGGTATTTTGTGGGTGAATCACAAAACTTGGCCGGGCTGTGAGAAAACAGCAATGCCTAAATGCAGCTTTTAGCTTGCACAGCTCTAATTTAGGCAAATATAGTCTATAACTGGGGACACCTAGGGGGGTTTTAATAGCTGTGTTCCAGCATGTTCCACCATGTTCTCGGTGAAAACTCTGCGTTGCTTTAAGTCTAATCTAACTGCAGACGTCAGTAGATAAAAACAAAAGCTCATAATTGCACTGATGTTTTTTCTCAACTCTCATTAAAATAATTTTCAAAGTTTTTGCTCTCCTACACTGATCTTTATAAAGGTCTCTTCAGAGGCATGGATATTGAGACCCAGAAAACAAACAGGCTAAAAATTGCTGTAAGCGCACAACAGCCAAAACTGATTAAGTGACATTTTAAGTAACTTTTCTCAAGTACATGAGTAATTTGCAGTGACATTTTAAGTTTACCTGAGGCTGTGTGTCAAAACAAAATGTTCTCACAGCAAAGTCTGTGTTTTAAAAACATTACAGTCCTGGACGAGAATTTAGTCCTTGCAAACATGAGGCCTTGCCTAGACAGAGCTAAAAGGTTCTTGAGCAAGGATGGCTGCACAGAGTGTGCCGAAGCTTCCAAGAGTGGCCTGTTCAGCAGCTTGTGGTTTTCAGGTATCCAGAGAGAACATTATTGCATTGAGAAATGTTGCAATGTAACAATCTCTTTTCCTAACCCTTCTAAAGCCTACAATACAATTACCAAAATTGGATCTACAATAAACATTAATTAACCAGCTGAGTTGCATTTTTGTTCTAGGGATGTTAAAGCTTCATGATCTAGTTCTTAAGATGCTCAAGCCCAACAAATCTACATGTCAAGCACCCAAGTATTTTAATTTTAAACAATCTTATTATGAAAACAACTCTCCATCTGAATGCAAAATTCAGACTTAACGTTCTTTACCTGGTGACTCAAAGTATCTAAGAGTAACTTCCTGAGTTTTCACTTCTCCAGCCACGTTTTTTGCCATGCACTGGTAAATGCCTTGGTCTGTTTCTTGAGTATTCTGAATCATCAATGTGCCATCATCTAGCAAGTTTAGACGGGAATCTTCTTTCATACTGAGCTCATTACTGAGAAGAAAAGGATCTGCTAGAGTTAAACCTTTAAATCACAAGTACAGAAAACTGCCAAAAAATAAAACCCAGGAAAATAAACAAATTACCCAAAATAACTTGCAGGGGGAAAAAAAGAGTTTTACTTTGTTATAAAATAATAGAAGTTTAAATTTTCTCCTAAAGAGAAGAAGAGGAAAAACAAAACATGACACAATTTTGCTTATGCATGCATTACATCTTCAAAAAGAAAAGCGAAAACAATTTTATGAGGAAAAGCTTACAGGGAAAAAAGTGAACAAAATACACATACTTGATCTTTAAAAGGCTGTTCTAGTTGGCAAAACGATTTAAACTTTTTCCACTGGAAGTATGTCATGCAAGTTCAACATTCAAGATACTTTCTACTACGAGAGAGGTTAGTTGCTATAAAATCATCTTTATGCCAACCTCTGCCTGGATTAGGAGCACTAATGAACCTGATTCTAATTTGTACTGGTTTAAAATATAAGTTAAGATCATGTCTTCAGGCTACGTCATGGATGAGTTTCTGTGACGTTAACTAAGTCTTAAGGGGTTTTATTAAAGGAACTGTTTCTCAGTCCACCCCTCACTACATGATGAAGAAAGCACAGAGGAGGGATGAGATCACACCTCCTATGTACAAAACCCAGCCTACTGGTCTATTCAACATACTCCTCATCAGGCTTATGGCTTTTGACTGAAATCTTGCCATATTCAACTACTTTGCAAACAGCTTTGCTCTCATTCATGCCGCCAGAAAACAAGCCAGAGTCAATAATCCCTCACCCCAAGCTCAAATTTCTTCTTAAAACTCATGTGTATTCTGAATAAGTTTTCTTTGTGTATTATAAAAAGTACATGAGCCAGAGAAAATTTTAATGAAATAATTATACCATTCAAGTTCATGTTCTTGACATACTGCATAAATGCTGTACCTTTGCTGCACATGGGATTCTCACTGACATCAGCAGG